>NW_023502328.1:0-59097 GCF_013396075.1 Fusarium subglutinans
TGTGATTTGTGAGATCTTGACGAGACCCTCCTAGTCCCTTGGTGCTTGTGAGTAAGATGTGAGGAGTTATAGCGCAGGACTGTGACTGTCCTGTCGACCCAAAGGCAGCGGAGTTTGCTTCGGCGTTTGGTGACGAATTGTGTTTACCTCCGAGACGGATTGAAGAGTGTCAGGGATGGTTCCTTCTTTTAAGAAAGGAAGAAGAATAATAATAAGGGAGAATGTGGAAAGGGCAGTTCTTATGAGAACGCTGGGCCCAGAGTGATTCGAGTGTGTAAGTGCACGTAGGTGCAATTATCTGTCAATGCTGATATGGGTATGGTTATGGGGTGATAGGAGTGTCTGGGCACTCAACAGGCAGGGCCAGGGGTACACTCAATAGGGGACAACCGTATGACGGTAAAAGTGCAGTGCAATTCAATTGTTGCAAGTCGACATGAGATTGACGATATGGGCGAATAAGTAGGTAGAGTAGGGTAGAGTGCGAGGCGCAAAGCAATGGGGCCTCAACAGAGAATCCCAAGTTAGATACAAGGCTCCAATAAACAGTAATAGGGCCGCGGGTTGTTCGATCTGTGGGACGGGCACCGTACCAGACCGTATGACTTTTGAGAGCAATGACTCTCGATCCAGTCGAATGGGCAATTAGTTTGGCCGCGACCTGACGACTTTTGAGGGTCGGCCGAGAGCTTGACTTGGGTTGATGATGTGGCAGGCAGAGAAGCAAAAGCAGCCTATGCCTGCTGAAGACGGGGATCACTGGATGGCCTGGGGCGCAGTGGGCAGAAACAGACAGATTTCAGGGCGAGTCCGCAAGTGTGCGAACTGGCTTGAAGATATCTGCTTGAGGAAAACAATGGTAGAATGCTCTCTTGGGTAAAACACAGGACATATATACTTAGACTGGATCGACGACAGTTTGCGCGCGTGTGCGCATGCAAAAGGCAAAAACGACACGCGCCAAACAACAAGCGTCAATTAGAGGTCAGAGTATGTTGATACTCTTATAATAAAAGTATACCTCGCGTAAATTCACAACTGAGGGGATGCAGTTCGCCCAATTATGTGCGCGCAGCAATGCTAAGCATGAAGAGAAGAGTTCAAGATGGAGCAGGCAAAGCAAAGAAACGAGTCGCCTCTGTCTCGGCTCGGTAACAAACCAGCACTAGCATCAATGACGGACTCTTTCCCGTGCTTTCAATGGAAGTCCAATTGGGGATAGATTGGGTCGCAATTGATTCAATTGCTACACACTCGTCGTAATGAGTTGGAAGTCAAGTTCCTTTCCGTTGGTGAAGGCGTCAAAGCAAGAACCACTGTGACGACTGTGCGCTTGACAAAGTAGTATCTCGGGTTGGGGGGACTTGATTGGTTTATTGACAAGCAGCTCAGACTCAAAGTCTTTAGGAGAGTGGGCGCGAGTGGGGGGCCAGTGGAACGGGATGTCGATTGATTGATGGATTGATTGAGGTGAAGCTCAGAGACGATTATTAGAGCCTGGCTTAGATGTTGCAGTGTGGGTAACAGAGTGCAAAGGGTCCATTAGCCAATTACCAGCTCGTGCGATATTGCTGAAGGCGCAGAAGTCAAGAAAGAGGGAAACAAGAAGAAAAGAATGAGAGAAAGCGAATCGCATTGGAGAGGCGCGTGCCATGGTTGATATGAATTGGACTGCTACTAACACAATACGCCCAAATGCTCGCAATCAATGGCTCCTACTCACTCACTCATAGACAGTCTCACTCTCACTCACACTCACACTCACACCTAACACAGTCGGGTGGCGTCTTGTGGAAACAGAAGGAGAGATGGACGGGACGAGGGTGTCAGGACAGGGAGTGGATGATCACTTAGGAGTGTGATTAGTAAACAAACGTGAATTTTGACGCAGCCACAATCAAATGTGACAATGCAACGATGCAAAACTGACTGGAGACACACCTCTATTCATGCATGGCCAGTCTCCTTTGTTTCAATGGCTTTCATCAATGCCTGAAAATGGACGCTTTGTATCGTCCAATGGATATCTCAATGCAGCAGCCTTCTTTCAGCCCTCCATTTACATTTCACTGGCTACAAGTTCACTTCATTGCCTTACCCTTTCAGGGCACCCCGGTGAGTGACTGCCTGCCTGCAGGCTGCACTCGCGCGGGTTTTAGCTGCAGCTCACTCAGACTCACCTCAGATGCCAAACATTTGGGATCCATGATTAGAAGTGGATCCGAGCTCAGATAGACTTTGCGAGGGGCATTATTCTGGAAGCATAGCCTATTGAGAGAGCCTGAACGGGTTGGAGGTGCTTCAATTCACAAAAAGTTTGCCAATTGACAACTGCTCGTATCAATTGAATCACACAGTTACCTACATTTCCCCCAATGTCGCAGTCCCCAATCACCCATCTTGTGCTCCGTACTCAGCAGTCATGCGTGATCGTGCACAGGTCATCAGGGACCTCTCATTAGCCACGGGGGGGTGTGACCTCACTGGAACTTGAATACCGCTAGTGGTGATTGACGGACGGTGACGGGCTGACCCTTCCCAAAATATCCCACCGTCTGGAAACTGTATCACGGGGGGGAAGGTGTGAGTGAGCGCCGTTCTCCTCCTCCTTCTCTTCCATCAGACTGAGTGCCTTGCCTTTTCTTGTGTTAGTTTGAGCAAGGTAAAGGAAAGAAAAGGAAAGGCAAGCTCTCAATTACAAACCGCTTCTCATCCCGTCCTTTTCTGCTTGGCCTGCTTTGCCCTCTGACTCATGCCATTGTCCAATCCATTGCTACCTACCTACCTTAGTCAGTGCAATTGGCGATTCGCCATTTTGACTCGGTCATTTCCCTCACTGACATCCGATCCCAGAGCTCCAGCCAGGAATTGGTCGATGAAGTCAATTCCACCAAGGAATTCTGAAATAGGGCGAGTGGAGAAGAATGAGGTAGGAGGCAAGAGAAAATCTCAACTTAATTTGAACGAAGAATAGACAATTTGCTTCAACCAACAGCCCCTACCCAACCGAGATTCAATAACGGAAGCAATGTCAAAGAACCATGTCGCGGGTGCGCGAGGCGAGCAACGGGAACAGACAGGCGCCAGTTCCCCCAGTTTCACGGATACGTTAATCAATCAGTCCAGCGTCTCCACAAAACGAGCATCCCTAACGGGTCATTAGTGGTCACAAAGATGCGATATCTCACTGTGTTTTCTCATGGTATACGCAAGCGAGACGCTGCGTTCTCGCTCGTCCTGCCTCAACCTAAACCGCAGTCTCAATGTATGAGGCTGGCTGGCTGTCTCTGTTGGCCAAGGAAGTGGTGATGCCAGGAGTTCGTGCGCCATTACAGCCTTGGTATGCAGCATGTAGGTACACATCCCACCTAACCTATTTAGCCATCCATCATGTCCTGGGAGGCGCTGAGTGGCTTGGTCAGAACTGGTAACGTCCACGAGGCCCGGCGCCAAATCTCCCAAACCCAGCTAGTTCCGAGCTTGGTATGGTCCATCTTCCTGTTCCTACAGAAGTCTCCGGGCAGGAGATCTGGCCTGCGTTTGTTTGGCGGCAGATGCGCGTCCCTACATTAACACATGCTCATATCTGGTCGATCATGATGCCATCTGAACTTTGGAAGATCACACGAGGGCCTTTGCGACACCATCACTCATTGTCTTCAACTAGGTACGCTAACTCCCACGTTCCTCACCTCCCTGGGTAGTAGCCACTACACTGCAATGTACTCATTTGCACTTCTGCTTCTCATCCAAGAGCCAAACTCACTCATACATGACCCCTCCTTCCTTCCTCTCACCTCCCTAGGCAAATCACGATCGCGATAGTGCCTACAGAGCGCCTAATGTCTGAGGGGCGTGTGGTTTCTGCGTGTGACGGTTCATGTCTTGAATCAGCCCTCCTCTTGCTCGCTGCCCGACGCCCAATTAACCAAGAATGTTGAGCACCAACTCTGGTTCCGCTGGCTATGACTTTTTTGTTTGTGAGTACCAGACCAACAGGCTGTTATCTCACCGGCTGTCTTGAATTGCGGTCTGGCTTGATCAGTCTTGCCTACCTACCCAAATCACTCTGCCTCAGCCCACTGCCTACCGTAACAGGCTCCTGCTCGCGAGCGAGGTGGCACTCTGAGCTGATATGCATACCTCGCAATCTACGGCGACTGTATTCGCGTTTGTGGATATTCAAGGATACAACCGGTCAGTTCGCGCGCATTCGCGGAACATGTGTCGTCTTCAACTCTCGTGGCTACCCGCTTGGCACTCTGCATCTCGTCAATCGTTCCCGCATCCGGATTCCCATATCCAGACCCTTTGTTTCGGCCCTGGAGGGCCCTGAAGATTGCTTGTTGGGGAAACCCAGCAATCAGCCCCACCATGCAACAGAGTCGCAACTTTTCTGACCGAGTGTTCATTGTCCTTAATTGATGCCCGCTCATGATTCACTTAGTCTCTGACCGACGTAAACATTGCAGCGCAAGAAAGAAATATCAATAGAGCCAGCCATTGAGTTGGCGATCGGTGAACGGTCATCGGCTTCATAATTGGATATGCAGCACAACTCCCTCTTACGCTGTCATCAAGGACTATTTTGTGTAAGTCGTTGGGTATTAGCCAAGATACCAACTGGCGGCCTCACAACTGTTGTCTTCAAATTACGTGGCTCTCGGCAGATGGCAGTATCAGACGACCATCGTTCGTTCTACCAACAATTGCCCCAATTTTACAATTGAATGCTAATTCAATGTTCATTATTCACACAATTGTGTACATACATATCGCTATATTACTTCCTCAGGCTTTAGGCTTCACTTCCCCCCACACCGAATTGATGTGAGTCACAGGATATGGAGAAACAGGCTTGGACTCCCGCAGGAGCAGACTAGAGAAACCAAAACGAGACCTGCCACCAAGTCATGTCTGGTCTAGTGTCTTGGCTGGTTTGGGGGCGACCCAGACCAGGGGGGAGTGAATTATCGATAAGGAGTTTGAGGCCCTGGTACGTTTGGGCTTCTGGAAGGATTGCTGATTGGTGAACTGTAGCGTTCAACGATGGATTGAGTTGTTGAAGGAGATGATGGCATGATGGCATTTGCATCATGGTCAAATATTAACGTCATCTCTCTCGATGACATGAGATGGTTTTCTTTGTTGGATACGAAAGTAGCATGAGGTATGTTGGCTTGTCGTGGCAATTCCCAACAACGACACAGTCAGGGTTATGGGCAAATTTATACAACACTTTGGTCAGCTTGAGACAGAAGCAGAGTGCTCCATCGGGTGAGCCGGACGCTTCATATCAGCATTACCCCAAGACAGCACAATTGCGTGGCCTAATTAACGGAGTAAAGCCTGGCAAACTCCGAACGGAGCTGGACAGTTACTATAGTAAAGCCGAAACGAAACGCATTGCCACTCTAAGGTTTAAGCCTGAGGCAAAGCCATCACCATGAGGGAGTCGTAAAGCAATCAGAGGAACTATGATACAAGGACGCTATGTCTGAGCTCAATTCAATTTGGAATTTGATCACATCAGCAACGACGGAGGAAGCCCGAGCCGAGCAACCAAGCGAACCATCAATACCGAGGTGGGACATGCGTATCTAGCTTGATGGTCGGCAACCTTGGCATCACGTTGCTGCTATCGAAATAAACGAGCTGCACATCTCCCTTTACTGCGATTCTCAATCAGAGACAAGGCGGGAAGTACAATTGATACCCGCTTCCGAATATTTATCGATAGCAAATGGATATTCCCCAGAGTTTGGCAGCGGGTGTTACAGATGAACTAACCAGGTTCCCCACCATTGGGCCTTGAATCGTCAACCGGCGTCCTCTGCCAGGTGAGCAAGTGGTGGGAGCACATGACAAGTCATGGTGGGATTGGCTTATCAGTTCTTCTGATAACGAAACGCTGGTTTATCACTGATTCAAATGTGAAGGGTCCAAATGCAAGACATGCGTTGCAACAAGCAAGGAAGTTGATGAGATTTGCAATGGTTGATGGCATCTGCCATCCATTTCTGCTCGTAAAGGCTGGTAACAGAGTCGGAACGACGGCCTACCGCGCTTCAATCTCTAATGGCATGGATGGTTGTGAAACGGCCCGCTCGGCGCGTGTATCCTCCGTACCATCCATTCCGTCTTCTTAATCGGTGGTGGCTGATCAACATCCGTCGTAGTGGTGGCCGCCCTCACTCCGAAGGCTCACCTATGAGGGCTGCTCTTGGATGTGAGAGGACCATAGGCTCAAGGAAGGGTGCGTCTGAGTCCGGAGGCTGGAGTCAAGAGGCTCACGAGGCATGTCTCGTGAAGCGTCACCCGTCCCATATCGTGTTGCTGCCATACTACCATATATCATTTGACCGCTTTGGTCTGAGACAATACAGTGGGCGATTCTGTGTGTGTGTTGCGCATGAATCTTCGGGCAGAAGCAATTCTGGCACCCACATCACTTCGCAGGATCGGAGAAATGAAACGGCGTAGTCTATCCCAACATCCTGGATCAAGTCGGGAAGTTAATGAAGGACTCAGCGTGCTGCGCGCGTCGGCAAGTCATCAGCACTGTCTCAGTGTCTAACTAACTGTCTATCAACTCCACATACGAGGCTAATGCTGGTGACCGACGGAACATAGTTGGAGGCGCCAAGGACATAGGGTTGTGCGACGGTGAAGACCAATGTCATTCATTGACTGCAAGGGCGGTCAACATTGAGGCATCTTTTAGCCATCTCACTTCTCAAGTGACAGAGAAGGGATAGCAACGGATGCATCAAACCAAGGAAATCGGCGAGTCGTGCAGTTGAAGCTCACGACATTTGGGATCCAATGCGATCTAGACTACCTCGAGCATCATCAAATGCTGGGCGAAAGACGTCATCCAAATGCTCGTCACAGGGGTCAGTCTTTGACGGGCGTGTTAGTGGAGGGACTCCTTCCACTCTAGTGCTGGCTTTCGAATGAACTGTTGGTTCGCTTCCATGGCTCTTTGATGCCCGGCGCGACCCCGCGATAGAGGGGTCAAGTCAAATTGACTCAACTTCTTCTAATCAACAATTGAGATATTATGCCTCACTTATCGACTTTCTTGAAATGGTTGCCATGACTGGAGTGTCTATATCATTGGGCTCACAACTCTTTATTCAGGCGCCTACAGCGTCAACAACAAACAGAGAGTATCAACTGTCTTGTCTTGCTCTCCAATTTGATTGACACCCACGCGACGGCATATCATGCCTCGGCTTCGGGCCTCCACCTCTTGGCTTGCTTGAGATGGGTTGAATCGAGCAATGGAACTTTGCAGCGTTATTTTCTTTTGACCCTTCGGCATTTGTAAGGCAAAAAAACGGTGAGAGGGATTGATCCACCGTCTTAGTTCTAGACGCCAACTGCAGTCCGTCTGCTTACACCGTCCCCGTCCGTTGTGCCCCTCGAATTCGGCCCTCCGTTTCCCTTTTTTACAACGTGCCGTCCTTCGGTTCGGCCAATCTCAGGCCGTGGTTGATATATCGCCCGCCTTGTTGAGCGGCTAAGGCAGATTCGGGCCGCGTGCATGGGTGGTTTTGTCAAATTCAATTCGATTCACTTCAGCTCTTCCTCGGTTATGAGTAGGTATTTCGGCGGTCAAAAACAAGGTTCTAATAGCTCCATGCTCAGGTATCACTTCAATCAAGATACTGATCACTTGATGATTGCTTCTGTTGACTTCAATGGCACCGAACAAGTACGCTGCTCCGCATATCAAAGTCCATGATAGTCACACTCCCTCCCTTCACTCGACTTCTCCTCCTGGAAAGAAGAATCTCCACTATGATCCATAGCCACAAGACAACTCAACTCCATAACGGACGGCCCCACTGAGGTACCTCAAATCCCTCCCCGTCTTCTGGGTCTGTGTCTGGTTCCTAGACTTGACTAGACACAGCAAACCCCCTCTATCTTTGCCATGTGAAAGTCGACCCCTCGCGTCTGGTGGGGGTATCACTCACTTTACGCGGTTACGAACAGCGGCAACGTGCAGTGCAGTTTCTACATACAAATATCGTACGGACATTTTTGATACTACCCAATGGGACCGGGCATTCGCCTCTGGCCATCTATCGTCTTCTATTTTTTGCCTCTGAATATTGAGAGCAGATAAATGTACGGTGAAGATGCGGGCAGCCAGTGTGGCGTACACTGATTCTGGAGTGAGGACTCAGGACTGGAAAAGAAAAGGAGAGGCTGCCAGGTAAACAGTAGCACTGCATTTGAGGCGTTATCCTGTCAATTCGAGCGGGATGCAATTGGCGCAGCTGATACGCTGGCAAAAGCAAGCATCCTTGGTCTATCCAGCAACTCAGCGTGTCAGCTTCTGCTTGGGCGCAGTGAACCAATGGTCTTGTGTAACGCGTCTACCGTTTTGAATGGCAAGGTGCAGTGCAATTGATAGCTACCGGTCGGTATGTACTGTCTGCTCCGTAGGCCTCTCGCCTCGCCTCTTCTCTTCTCTTCTCTTCCCTTCCCGTCCCTTCCCTTGTTTCCTCTGATGCGCTGTCAGTATGACCTTGGTTTTGTTTCATGCCGTGGAGCCACATAATGCATAACATGACATGCAACGCCAATTTAGCTGGGGCTTCTCCCAGTAAACTTCCGGCGTTTTATTGACTCAACTCAATGGATATCGTTTCAGAAACGAGGGGCCCTTGAAGATCTCCTCTTTCAAGGGACGATTTCTATTTGCGGCGTTGGGATAGTCGCTACTCCGTACATACTCTAAGCTTTTTGACAAGTCATCCCAGCTGGCCTCAGGTTAAGATGCTATGCCGGAGAAAGTTTGGCTACTTACAGCCATCCCCTGACGGACGAGATGCGGATGCGGCTTTTGTATGACCTTGGTTTTGGAGTTGCCTTGTTTTTTAAATTGAATTGGCTTTTCATGCCGTTCGATAAACTCCAGCTAGCAAAGGGACGTGCCTGTCGCTGCTTCAGCCTTGAGGCGTCGTGCTAACTAGTCGCCACGAAGGACCATCTGTCGGCGGGAATGTCGCTCAGAGTTTAATTGTAACGCCCAGGCAATAGGCTATCAATTGCTGCAATTGCCATCTCAGAGCCAATCGATTCATTTCGTGCCCTTGCTCGTATCGTGGTGTCGGCCAAGTTTGTATTTGCTTTTTCGTCAGCCAGGCTTGCTAGGACTTTTCAGCCGTGCTGCCTTGATCCCAGGAGCCTCAACGGAAGACGATTGGTTTGTGGTGGTGGCTTACAGGACTATCGGAGAGGTTCTTCCCACGCTCCCGGATGGTGTGAGTTCCAGAGCGCCGCGATTCTCAGCATGCCACGGGTGGCCGGAATTTCTCCCCTGGAGCGTGGCGCGAACTGGAGGCGGCGGCGATTGCCTTTGCCGGCAAAGTCGCGACACAGTCTCCTGTTGCGCGTGTCCCAATGTGGTCATGGTGATGCTTCTTCTGGCACGTCTAATATGACCGCGTGAGGCAAATGGGATCATGTAAAGTCATAGACCATCAGGCTCTCGCGACCGTCTCGCGCCTCTTTGAGGACGATGACCATCTCATCATCGAAGCCAACCCAGTTCCTGCGGTCTTCCCACTCAGCCCTTGGCGCGGATGTAGGGCTGCCCGCGTCATCGGCTGGCTGCCTGCTCGTAGGTCGTACCTCGATGCTGCTGCCTCCGCCGCGGCCCTCCAGCTCCCATACGCGGATCTCGTCTCCTCGCGTGCTAATGCTCACGGCCTTACCCCGCGGTGTGATCTCCGCATCTGAGATGCCTGATGTGTGGCCCCAGAGGCGGATACCCAGGGATAACGATAGGAATGTCGCGGTCGACGTGCAAAGGTATAGGACGAGAGTGTTGTCGGGCAGTGTGGCGAGAAGATACGGGTGGCTGTAGCAAAGAGTCGTAAGCCCTGACCGTGACTCATTGGTTTGAGGAGAGTCAGCACCGCCAGAGGCTGTAATGGGGAGTGTCGATGCGAGGCGGGAGGTTATTGTGTCGACGCCGGAGCCATCGGCTGACGGTGTTATCAGCAAGTCCTGAATGCCGATACACCAGCCTTCTCGGACGGAGAAGGTGTAGGCGATGGAGGCGCTCACAGAGGACGACATGCGCCGTATCGATAGAGCGAGTGGTAAGTGGGTAGTGTGCGACTTGAGCGATGTGAGGAGATATGGAGACGGCAGGATCGCGTTCGGTGGTTTCTCTGTCGCTTTCGATGGCGATTCGTCATTGACACTATTTACAGTGTCGTCCGAGGCTTTGTCATCTGGGCGGTTGAACGTGTATAGCGATATTAAACCCGCTGTCGTCGCTGTTAGGACATAAGGATATCCACAAGCAACGGCGACGAGTTCTCCGTTGCAACTTTCCTCGTGCCGATATCTCCGTAATAGTTCTTGTCGCTCGAGGTTCAAGTGCCAAAGTCCAAAGCCACCATCCGCGAATCCCACCACGATATCCACAACTGTTCCAGAACCGCTTTCGTCCACCGCAAGTGACGTCGGCGCATTATCGTCGCTTTCGTTTTCCTCATGTAAGTCGAGCTGCGCAATTGGTCGCCGCGTTCGAAGATCCCACGCGCGCAGTCCAGATGCCGAATCGGCCGTTATTGCAATGCCCTCCACGACCTTGACTAACGTCCTCTTCTGTCCTCCGTTCTCATCTGGCGCATCTCGCACGCTGACCTCCTCCACGGCGCATTTTCCTCTGGCCCAGTTGTGACGTAACTTATACTGTCTCTTCCAGTCGACACTCTCGGTCTTATTGCTCTCCCTTAGAACCTCATCCTCCGGCGCTCTTCCTTTCCGTCCATCTGCCCATACAGCTCGTCGCGAGGAATATTGTAGCTTAGTTCCGCCAGCTCCACCGAGTCTAAATCCAGGTATGCGTAAAGCGCGCGGCAGAACAAAGCGCTCGTAGTAATGTTCGCGCCAGAGATGAGGATCCGACGCAAGGCGGTAAAGACGCTGTGAAGTGGGGGAGATATCCAGCAACTCTGACGACGACAAGAAGGATAATATCCGCAGTAGAAGCTCGGAGGATATAGTGGTGAGGATATCGCGGGAAGGTGGGTTATATGCCACGTTTGCGAAACGTAAACGTTTTGAAGGCCGAGGCTGAGATACTTCTTGTGGTTCGGAGAGTTCTTCGGTCGGAGGGAGCTTACGTTTCGGCATTTTGTGCGTAGATCGTGCGCTGCGCAGGACGAGCCTGCGATCAGCTATATAGAAACTAGAGGAGAATGATAAGGAGGGTCCGGAGAGGTGTTGATAAAGTTCAGAGGTTGGTAGGATAAAGAAATAAAATGTCGGTGGCGATCAAGGTCGGCGGTTGACCGGAGCTTGATTGTGTGCTTACCCTGTACAGCATTTGGAGTTTTGGCACCGAATTGCTTCACTCGTCGATATGATTGCGACACGGATTAGCAAGTGGGTTGCAAGATATTGCTCACGGTGGTTTTACACAGCTGAGCACTTCGTGGTTCACAGGTCAAAGCCATCGCACAATGGTGGGTGGAACATTCACTTTTGTGAAAAGTACCCATCACTCCATGTTATGTACATCAATTGCGAGCGGATTATCGTAATGGCTTAGCTTCCCGGTGTATTCATGCGTATCTACTTCATTCTCCAACGTATAGACGTAGGGTATTTCCATAATGCGTGTAAGAGAGGGATTCAGCATCTCCCATGTAAACGAACCCAAACTCCAATGATGCTAGATCAATCATGTCCTCACAACCCCACCGCTGCGAAGATATCATCATACACCTTTCCAATCCAGCCTTCCATGAGACCTCCCCTCGCAACAACTCCTAGGCCTCCAACTGCCCAAAGAGCAGCAAAAGCCACTGAAGCTCCGTGGAGAGCGACCCATCTCCTTCTCCTTTGCTTCCTGGCTCTCTTCTCTGCGGGTACGGTGCTCGTGCCCCAGATGTATTTCGTCGTAGGCGATAGACCAAACCACTTGGCCTGGCCCCAGATCATATGTCCGCAGCCAGCGGCAAGAAGACCAACGTAAGAAGCCCAACAAGTAATAGGATGTCGAGCAAAAGCATGTGCGACGTAGGCGAGACCGATATTGGAGCTGTCACCCTCAACTTGCAAGGGCAGAACACGATTGACAAAGACATGGGCGGCGAAGAAGACAGAAAAAGCGTAACCGGATATCGAGATATAGCTCAGCGGTGGCCATGGCGAAGAAGCCCTTCTTTTATCCTCGAGTTCCGTCCTTGAACGATGGAGAGCGTACATTCCAGGGGTCGCCGCACCGTAACGTTTCATGTTCTGTGACCTCCGCAACAGTCGAAGAGCGATTCCTGATCCAATATGTGCAATAACAGGGAGAGCGACGAGAATTGGTTCCGTAAGGGAGGTCTGGTAGATTTCACGAGTCATGAGGAGGTACGTCTCGGAGCCAGGGACTGAGCGAGTAACAGCGGGGATAAGGGATACGTTGGCGAGATGGAGGGAGGTAAATAGACCCATTGCGTAACTCGAGAACTTCTGGATTCGCATAACTAATGAAGTGTGAGCTTACTGTGCCATCCAAGCACGTGTAGGCATTAGATACTCACGATAGAAGATTGGGCCTGGACCTGTAGCTCCATTTGTGAGGTTTGTACTTGCGCTCAGCCCGGGAGCACCAGTCGAAGGAGCCTTGATAGATGCTGAGCTCCTCTCCATATCATCGGCATCAACCATCTCATAACCATCATCACTTCCTCTCGGCGGAGGCCCGAGGTCCCGGCGGTCAATAGACGGATCTGCTGGGGGAGAATCGATCGGGGAAGGGTCAAGCTGCTGTAAAGACAAGAAGCTTGCCTGTGAGGCTCGACGATCTGGGTATTGGTCGAAATCCATAACGATACCACGCCCAGCGCGTTTCAATCTGTAATTATGACTACAAAAACAAAAGGACAAAGAAATAATATCTGGAGGGGGACAGAAAACAAGAGATGACAGCGCGGGCTCGTGACAGGGAAGGGACTGGAAGTTTTTCCAGTTGGGATTAGCGCCTCAACGTGCTGGATTAACGGGGGAAGCTTTCGAGACTCTGGGGCAGGTGGTTCTGGAAGCCCCCTGTCGAAGAACCCCCTGGGAAAATGACGTTGAGGTTCTGGGAGCCCGGTCAGCAAGACATGATACGTTTTAATTGGTGATGTGTCGAGGCTATAGGCTCTAGCCGAACCGAGTTAGTGCCCGCACTCTTATCTGGATCGTGGTCACTGCTCAAACTTCCTTCATCAAACATCAGCAGCTCACAATAGTCACGGCACTTTCATCAACCTACACTATCAGAGGACACCTTACAACTATACTAACGAGAGCACAAAAAAAAAAAAAAAAAAAATGCCTCCAGAAAGACCAGAATACTCTGGTGCCCATTCCTTGACTAACGCGTCACTAGCGACACCTAACTCTTCCCTCGGCGCAGACTGCTTCGGCACGTGAAGCCCAAAAGTCCTTCTACTGCCAGCTCTGCTCAAAAGGCTACTCACGCATGAATGACTATGAAGCTCATCTCAGCAGCTATGATCACAGTCACAAGCAGCGCCTCAAAGACATGAAGGCCATGGTTCGTGACCCCACTGCGGGCTCTCGTGCGCGCAAGGCCGAGGCCAAAGCCGACGGTCTCATCAGCATCAAGCTCCCTGGCCAAGAGACTGCCACTGGCGGAGGAGGATTCAAGAAAGGCGGCTTCAAGAAGAGTGGCTTCAAGAGTGCTTTCACCAAAGTTGAGGGTAGCGGATCAGCAGCAACGACGACTGAGAAACCCAAGCCGGCTAGTACACTTGAGCCTGCACCAGTCAATCCTGGTCTCCAGAAGAACTTGTCCCCGGAGAGCGATACTGAAGATGAGGGCTATGAAGTCTATGATCCTCAGTTTCCCACCAACTGAGCTGCATCGGACTCGTCTTAATTTACAAACATCAAACCAAAATTCTATTTGCGAGTATCTATCCGGGTCCTATCTATCATTCTATTCTACATGGGCGGCCACTGTACACCTCCGATCTGCGATATATCCTGTTCCAACAATCCCAGCAAATTTCGACTTCCAGACATCCAGTCCGCCATTTGGTTGACTTGGGCGTTCTCACCAAACTCTGCATTTGGATCACCTGCATTGCCCATGGTCGAGTCCATAACAGGCATGAGTCCGAGCTGGCTCAAATACACGTCGAACTCGTCATTAATTGGCACCATTGCCTGATCTTCAACTTGTTGAGACTTGGCTTCGACATATAGAGCCGCGACGTTGCTCATGATGCTGCATAGTCGCGATAGCTTTTGCATGGTCTCCGACGCATCACTGGTTTCTTCAATGGACGCACTGAACTGCTTTAACAGTTGGAGATCATCTTGTGATGACGTCTCGATGACATATCCGAACAGAACAAAGAAGGGGGCAAATGGAGTCAGCACCAGGTTCCTAGACCTCGTTAGATTCACTCAAAATCCAAGGTACTGTAACGATGAACCTACCAATGGACATATATTGCTCTCGCGTGGGGGTCTTTCCGCACCAAATCCATGCATGCGAAATGTGCGTGACAAGCCTTTCGTGCAGTGTCTATACAGTCTTGACAGAACCTTGTGGGTGATCCTTCAGGAGCGGGAACTGCTCTGTAAATGAGAGTCATGGTTGACAGCAACTGCACTTCATCACCCTTCAGGTGGACATCCACGAGAGGGGAAGCACCGATTTTCTCGAGCGATGAGATGGCCATTTCTCGGCTCTGAAACGACTCTGCCTCGACACGACGGCACTCAGCTGCCAGCAGACGGGCTCGTTCGGCGAGGACAGCCGGTGGTTGGCTTAATGCTGCTGGACAGAACCTGTCTCCGTTAGCTGCGAGGACTTGGGAACATTGATGCAGATTTTAAACTTACAGTTGCTCATAAACCTGACCCTGCAGCGTTGCAGCATTAAGCCAAGTACCCGCAACAGCTTTGGTTTCAAGACTCAAGATGCCATCGAAGCCGAAAGTACGTGGAATGGTGATTTCCCAATCCTGGATAGCAGGAGCACGGCCAAGTCGAAGTGCCAGTGCTTTGTCCGTTGTATACGTGTACCAGAAAAGGATCGCCTTGATGTCAGCTTCCTCGGGGTTGCGCGTTGAGAGATCCCTGCGATGAAAACCAGCAGTCTGGCAAATTTGAGCGGCGGCACAGTTGAGATGCCAAGCCACGGAGGGTCGGCAGACGTCGATGGTGTATAATGTCTATGCCTTTGTCAGTGCCCAGCACTTGTTACACCAAACTGACTTGTGCTTACACCCATGAGGAGAGCCTGGACTGTTTCTATCTTGGTCGACATGAAGAGAGACATGTTTGCCAGCGCCGTTTCCAGGTTGACGCGACTTGTGTAAAGGTGTGAGGCAAACTCATCCTTTAGAGGCTTGTTGTCAATGGTCAGGTGGTGCTGTTCAAGAAACAAGTAATACAGGCCGACGTTGACGATGATGAAGGTGGAATCGCTAAAGTCGTCTGTGGGAAAGTAGACCATTCGACAAAGGTTGGAAAAGTCGTTTATTCCAATGAAGTAGCAGACAAACGTGAAGAGACCTGGCGGAGAAGCTAGACAAAAGTCAGCGAATGGTTGCACAAACGATGTGGTCACTGCTACCTCTGACTCTCTTGAGTAAGTTCACAACAATTTCCATAGGAGGCATTGGCAGTTGACCCAAGCCTCCCTTTGGGATGGGCTGCTGGAGTGGAAAACGGGGACCATGGCTGATGGACTGCCGACTCTGAAGCTCGGCCAACTGTCGCAAGTTTGCGAGAGCTTCCCACATCTTGGGGCTGACATCGTTTAACGATGTGCGCTCGACGGCATGCTCGAGAAGGTCGCTAGCCAAGGTGGTTTGCTGGGCAATGACCGAATCACCACCCAGAACAGACTCCTCATCGGAAGTGTCAAAAGCCGCTGTAGATGCAGAGGCTGGATCGAGACCTGGGAAGGCTGCAGGGGTGACAGGAAAATGAATGTTACTTCCTGGAGTGGAGACGGGGCGTTGGGAGAGATCCCGGAGGAGGCTTTCTATATTGCCTAAGCGGACCTCAATCTGGTCGATCTTTCGTTCACTGCGAGGCACGCATGCCGGTGGTTAGTAGATGAACTGCCTTATCTGGTTGGCGAACGGCTATCGGCGAAGCTTCATGGAGGGGACAAAGCGGCACCATGTTCAGATACAGCGTCTGGGGTAAAAGATGATATGGGGTCACGAACTATTGGGACGAGATGAGAACTCGCTGCCGGGGCTCTTTAGGCCTCTGGCCAATACCTGTGGATGTACAAGAGCGCTTGGCCGTACGACAGTTAGAGCATGGCCAGTCTTTGTCGCATCGGATCTATATCATGCAGGTGTCATTAATACCATCAATGTTGGACAGCCTTTGTTTACAGAAACGTTCTGATTATGGGGTGTTTCTGAAGGCATTCATGGGTGATGCTTACCTTTCTCGTACGACACTGATCACACTGTGCTCACAAGAGTTCTTGTCAGTCCTGACATGCAAAGGGATTGTTACATAACACAAGATATTGTTGATGGGCGAAACTCGCAGCGGGCCGATGCAGCTAACAAGGCCACACTGGCACGGCACACCATTTTCGCGATTGATCGCTTTGGGGTTGCCGTGTAAGCGACACGATACGATATGCAAGCCGGCCGGGGAGGAGACCACATTCTGAATAATACCAACGCTGGAATTGGCTAAATCGGAAAACTGGTACTTACCGCTCTCCGAGCAGAGTCATCGGAAGCCGCGGGTCCGTTGTTTGCTTGCCCGGGATCCATATCGAGTTCTTGATAGTTGATAGAGATAGATATGCGATGCGGCAACCTTCTTTTGGGTATTCACTTGCAGCCAAGGAATTGAGGCTGCAGCAGTAAGCTCAGGATCAATAAAGCAACAAGTTTTTCTGCTCTGGTAATCGGTGAAAGCGATTAGGCCCTCAGATAAAATGACGACGTGCGTATTCCGGTAAGTATCGCGGATGTGAAGGGTGAAGGAGAGTGGAAGCGGGAGCCGCGGAGACCGATTGGCGGCAGTTGAGGGCGCCAGACTGTGGCTTTGGCTTGCATGAATTAGAGTAGCATGTGGCGTGCGTCCCGGATCTGGCCAGCATTGAGTGTGGCTGTTTTGTCGCTCTAATGAGAAATTGATTGACCCTGTCGTCGTAACAATTGGAGAAACAAGGAATAGAATTGACTAGCTAAGGATATGGTAGCATTGGTGCTGCTCACCAATTGTAACTGAGTTTCATGTAGGACTGAGGGAGGTTACAGTCTGTTGTGCTCTGTAACTTATGTAGGTCTCTTAAACGAGGTATACGAAATCTAACTTAGTAGAAAAGGACTCTCGGGCTGTCAAGATTAAGCAGGCGGCTCAATAATTACCCCGGGGGTAATAATGAGCCATTCTAGGACACCTTCCAAAACTAGGTCGTAGTTACATAGCAAGCCCCGTCGATCTTGTGGCTGTATAAGCTAATTGGTCAGTTCGTAATGGCCCCCGGGGTTTGCGGGTTGCGTCTAGTCGTCAACGCCAAGAGCGAGCATCATTGTTTAAAACGATCTTGATCTGCAGTTTATTTTGACTACCTACAACAAACTGCACCTCTAGATCAAGTCAGTATGGCTGAAACTAAAGAAAAGGATACGCCGACTGGCGGTTCACAGTCAGGCTCTGCTGTATCGAATAACCAGGACATGGCGGTTACTATTGAACACAACGGAGATGAAAAGGGTGACACAAAGGAAGAAAACGAAGAAAAGAAGGATACGAGCTTCAAGTACTACCTTGTAAGTATCACAGTCGTGACAATTATGAGCCTCTGCTAACAATATTCACAGCGCGTCTTTACTTACAACGATCGTTTAGGATGGACCCTCAACAGCATCGCATTCGTGGCCATGATCGCCGCTGGGACGATATTACCCCTGATGGACCTTGTTTTTGGAAAATTCATCAATGTTTTCACCGACTTTGCAACTGGAGTGCTATCGCCTGCTGGGTATCGAAGCGAAGTCAGCAAGTATAGGTATGTTTGCTAAGTACTAACTAACCTACCTAGTTAGCCACTGTTTGCATTCAGATACTGACCATTGGTAGCTTGTACTTTATCTATCTCTTTATCGCAAAGTTTGCTTTGACATATCTGTGGACGGTAAGTCACTTATTCACAATGTTCTCATACAGGGATGATACTAAAGGTGTAGGTAGATTCTCGTCTCTATTGCTGCTATCAACACCACAAAAGCACTGCGCGTCGACTTTGTACGAAGCACTCTTCGTCAAGAAGTCGCCTTCTTCGACTCTCCATCCTCATCAATTCCTGGGCAGATCACAACAAATGGAAACCTCATCAACCAAGGAATCTCTGAAAAGTTTGGCATCACCATCGCGGCTCTTTCAACTTTCGTCTCAGCCTTTGTCGTCGCATTCGCTGTGCAATGGAAATTGACACTCATTGTCCTCGCCATCATTCCCGTCAACCTCGTTGTAACAATAATTTGCGTCGCTATCGATACTGGCTATGAATATGCCATGTTTGATGTCTACTCGCGATCGAGTTCTTTGGCGGAAGAGGCTTTCTCGACTATTCGAACTGCTCATGCTTTCTGGGCGTTCCCTAAGCTGTCAAAGAGGTTCACTAATACGCTTGAGGAGGCGAGGAGAATTGGACACAAGAAGTCTTGGGTTTATATGGTCTTGTTCCCAACCGAGTTCTTTTGTATCTTTGCGGGTTATGGATTGGCCTTTTGGCAGGGTATGAGGATGTACTCTGAGGGCGAGATCACTCAGCCCGGTACGGTTGTTACGTGAGTCTTCTGTCTCTAACTCATACTTCGATGACTTGACTAACTTGATTGACCTAGTGTCATCTTTGCAGTTCTTGTTGCTGCCACAGCTCTCACTCAAATCGCACCCCAGACAATCGCAATCTCCAAAGCCACTGCAGCTGCACAAGAGATGTTTGAGATGATCGATCGAAAGTCTCAAATAGACGCCTTGTCACAGGAAGGAGGCATAATCCCTGATTTTAAGGGCGACATACAGTTCCGTGGCGTTCGCTTTGCATACCCTTCACGAGCCAACGTCGAAATTCTTCACTCACTCAACCTCGACATTCCCGCCGATCAAACGACCGCTTTAGTTGGTGCTAGTGGATCAGGAAAGAGTACTATCTTTGGACTTTTGGAGCGATGGTATATGCCAAGTGCTGGTTCTATCACTCTCGATGGACATCCTGTTGAAAGCTTGAACTTACAATGGCTACGAACAAATATCAGGATGGTTCAGCAGGTATGTACAACGATCTACGGTCCCTGTAAGTTATATTCATACTGACTTCTCATCAGGAACCGACTCTGTTCAGCGGCACTATCTATCAAAATGTTGTCGACGGTTTGACTGGTACCTCTATGGTGGACCTTTCAGAAGAAGAAAAGAAACGCATGGTTATCAATGCCTGTAAATCGGCTTATGCCCATGACTTTATCGAAACATTGCCAAACGTAAGTCTCTCCTTGTCCCGTCATAGGTGTCTTTGACCAACCCCTTTTCAGGGCTACGATACTTGGATCGGCGAGCGAGGTGCCTCTTTGTCTGGTGGACAGAAGCAACGTGTGGTTATTGCTCGCAGCATTATCTCAAACCCCAAAGTCCTCATGCTCGACGAAGCTACCAGCGCTCTAGACCCCAACGCCGAAAAGATTGTGCAACAAGCTCTCAACAATGTTGCCAAGGGTCGAACCATGATCGTCATCGCTCACAGACTCTCTACGATTCGAGATGCCGACAACATCATTGTTATGGCCAAGGGCGAAACTATCGAGCAAGGTTCTCACGATTCTCTGATTGAGCGTGGTGGCACATACTCCCGTCTTGTTCGCCTACAGGATCTTGGAAAGGGAAGTGCTTCATCGGATGATGAGGATAGTGAGACGGATAAAGAGGAGCCAGTTGCTGGTCTCGATCCCGTCTTGTCCAGAGCTTCTCAGCATGCTACGGCCGATATCTCTCAGGATGACGGAATCAACTATAGTCTTTTGAAAGGCCTTTGGCTTGTCATCAAGGAACAACGGTCGCTATGGTTCTCTGGGTTTATTCTGGTCATCATCTCATTATTGGGAGGTAAGTCTCATCACAAGCGACTTTAGAAAGGGGGCAAAACTCACAAGAACTAGGCGGTACTTACCCAGCACTGGCGATTCTCTTTTCCAAGACGATGAAGGCTTTCGAGACCATCGATGTCAGCGAGGCCAACTTCTTCTCACTCATGTTCTTCGTCGTTGCCCTCGCCAACTTTGTCATTTATGCTGTAGCTGGCTGGGTTTGCAACGAGATCGGTCAGGTAAGTGTCTTCACCCCATTGAGGTATACAAGGCTAACTCTTCTCAGCATGTCATGACTGTATATCGTGGCGAGCTGTTCGACAACACCCTTCGACAAGACATGGTATTCTTCGACGATCCCAACCGCGGAACTGGTGCTCTTGTCTCTCGACTAGCTGCTGAACCTACCAGTCTCCAGGAACTTCTGTCCATGAACCTATCACTCATCATGATCAACATCGTCACCGTTCTATCTAGTTCCATTCTCGCCATTGCCTACGGCTGGAAGCTCGGTCTTGTTCTGACACTTTGCGCTCTACCGGTTCTTGTTGGCTCAGGATATGTCCGAATTCGTCTGGAGTACAAGTTCGACGATGATACTGCTGGACGGTTTGCCAAGAGTAGCAGCTTGGCTTCTGAAGCTGTGCTGGGAATCAGGACTGTGTCCTCGCTGGCTCTGGAACGAGCTGTCATTGAGAGATATAGCAGTGCCCTCGAAGGACTTGCTAAAGAAGCAATTGCTAGTCTGGGGTGGAAGATGCTGTTCTACTCGTTCAGTCAGTCGGCGTCTTTCCTAGCTATGGCGCTGGGTTTCTGGTAGGTTCAGTCTCATGTAGCATAAAGACAGCACTAACAAGTGACAGGTACGGCGGTCGTCTTGTTTCTTTCGGCGAGTATACCACAGATCAGTTCTACGTCATCTTCATCGCCGTCGTCTTCTCCGGAGAAACATCAGCCATGCTCTTCCAATACACCACGAGTATCACCAAAGCACGAACTGCCATCAACTACATCTTCCAACAGCGTCGTCAAAAGGCTCTTCATGATAATACAGACAACGGTCCAGGGGCTTTAGGAAGTGAGAAGTCATCGGAGAAGGGTATTGATGTGTCTTGCGAGGAAATCACCTTCGCTTACCCGCGTCGACCAAAGTTGCAGGTCCTCAAGGGCGTCGATATCAGCATCGAATCAGGAAAGATGGTTGCACTTGTTGGTGCATCAGGTTGTGGTAAATCGACCATGATAGCGCTCCTTGAGCGTTTCTATGATCCTACTTCGGGTATATTACTTGCGGATGGGCAGGATATCAAGACAAAGGACAGACGCCTGCACAGGAGGGACATTGCTCTTGTTCAGCAAGAACCAGTTTTGTATCAGGGCTCTATCAGGGACAACATCTCTCTCGGCATCGAAGAAGGCGTTCCCTCTGACGACGAGATCATCGAGGCTTGCAAACAAGCCAACGTCTACGAGTTTGTTTCATCCCTTCCTGAAGGCCTCACTACACCATGCGGAAACCAAGGTCTCTCACTCTCAGGAGGCCAGCGTCAACGTATTGCCATCGCTCGAGCTCTCATCCGCAAGCCACGTCTTCTTCTCCTCGACGAAGCCACCAGCGCCCTCGACACGGAAAGCGAGAAGGTCGTCAAAGAAGCGTTGGATAGAGCAGCCGAAGGAAGGACAACAGTTGCTGTAGCTCATCGACTGAGCACGATTCGAGACGCTGATGTCATCTGTGTTTTTGCAGGTGGAAAGATTGTCGAGAGGGGACGACACGATGAGCTTGTTGCGAAAAGGGGACTTTACTATGAGATGGTGTTGGGTCAGTCTTTGGATAGGGAGGCATAAGCACTAGACGGAACTGGCGTTCAAGGGAGTTGCCCTTAGGATATCAGGGCCAAAAGGCACTTGGAGCTTGGGATGTTTCTGGTTTGGGATTCTCTACTCATCTGCTCATGGTTGAGTCCAGGATCAGGACGACCAATCTTTCTACTCTTTGTATGCATTTATCATGAATACTTTTGTAATATAGAGCAGGCACAAGAGACGTACGCAAGTAGACTTTCAATTTTCACATATTAGCAGTTGAATTTGGCATAAAATTGGCATGGCCAATGTAACTCTTCCTTTTCATCTTGTATCTTGAACAACTGGAGCAAAAACTTCACGGTCAAACAGATACAGCCCATTGCAAGAACAATGTCACTTGTCAATATCACATTTACAGGGTTGGAGACGGGATAATGGGATCAAAACATAGCCTGAACAAAGTCTAGTTTGTTCTATTCTGATCTAGAAAACATATCATCGTGTCTACTTTTATCTAGAACCCATCATAATAACTCAACATACACTTTTCCTAACCACGTAACACGCACGCATCGCTTAAGCCAAGACCTTAACATCTCCCTCCTTGAGCTTACCAGCCTCGACCAGTCTCTTGGTCTCGCCAGTCCAGACAGCCTTGATCTCATCAGCAACCTTGAGACCGTTGAGCTTAGCAGCAAGAGCAGCAATCTCATCGGGGTCAATCTTGCCCTGAATGGTCTCGACATCGCCAAGAACGGAGTCGATGTCGGCGGGCGTGGGCTCGCCGGCAGCGAAGTAGTTGGCGTCCTTGACGGAACCCTTGAGGACACGCTTGTTCTTCTTGACGGCGTTCTTGGCAGCCTCCTTTGCCTTCTTGGAGGACTCACGGTCAGCCTTAGCAGCAATCTCGGCCTCCTGGCGGGCCTTCTCCTCGGCGAGCTTAGCAGCCTCAGCATCCTCCTTCGCCTTCTTCTCAGCAGCCTCACGTTCGAAGCGCTTCTTGTTCTTGGCGGCGCTGGCCTCCTGTCGGAATCGCTTAATACGCTCATCACCGGCGGAAGCGTCGTCTAGCAGCTTGCGGAGACGGGCGTTGTCGTCAGCCTTCTTCTTCTTGCGAGCGTTGGTGTTCTTGCGTTCCTGGTGTCGCTTCTGATCACGGTTCTCGTTGTCATCAGGGACATCCTCGTCGAGGTACTCGAAAGTTCTCCAGCTGTCGAAGTTGTACCAGAAGTTGTAGAACTCCTCGACCTGCTCCTTGGTGGCATCGGCACTGCCGAATGAGGGGACGGGGTGAGTCTTGGAGAAGCGAGCCTCAGACTTGAAGACCTTGCTCCATGCCTTATAGTAGTCGGTCTTCTGGAGTTGCTTCTTGGTGGGGGGCTCAACGTCGGCCTCCTCATCGACGGAGTCGAACTGGCGACGCTTGGTGGGGTCAAGGAGGACGTCGGTGGCCTTCTGGATACACTTGAAGAACTGATCGTCCTCGGTACGGCCCTGAGCGGCCTTCTTATCGGGGTGGTGTTTGAGGACCTTCTTGCGGTGAGCCTTCTTGATCTGGTCCTCAGTAGCCTTCCATCGGTACTTGGAGAGGCCGAGAATCTTGTAGTGATCCTGGGTCTAGATTACGCTTGTTAGTATCGAATATTGACTTGAATCATCGTAAATACACACCTTCCAGTCCTTGGCCTCACGCTGGAGCATCATAGGATCCTCAGGCTCGCTCTCGTCGCTGACGTCGCCATCCTCGACGTTCTTGGTGTTCTCCTGAGCCTGGATACGGTCATCCTCAGAGAAAGTGCGCTTGTGGCGGGCACGGCGAGCGTGGGCAAGGAAGTGAGGTCCAACGGGTTCGATGGTTCGCTGAGTAGCCTCAGTGAGCTTGCCGATGGCCTTGAAGTCCTTGTCGGCAGCCCAGCCGCTGGGAAGAGCGGGGAGGGGGATGGTCACAGTAGCCACGGAAGCCATTTTGTGATGTGTGGATTTGGTGGTGATGGAGAGAGGGAGAGAAAATCCCGACGTTTTTTTTTGGCTGTAATGATTTTTTTCTATGGCGCACTTAAGAGTTCCCCCACCATGAACGGACTGAAATCATTGGCGGGGTAAAAGCTCCAGTGGACAATCGGACACTTACAGTGGGAGGGTGCTCTAGAATGCTCTCCCATAGCGTTCTCATGTGTCCGGATCCGCCTGAGTATTCCCGGCTCAGTGATCGGGCCCTCCCGGGAATCCGCTGAACCACCCGGCCGTTGACACCATCCAATCCAGCTGAACTTGAACTGGACTTTTTTTACTTTCGATTTCCAAGCCGTTTCAACTCGACCACAACAACGTTACCCACGAACAGTTGCGCCAATCCTTCCTTTTGATTCGAAATCTTCCCATTCGTTGGAATTGTCAGATCTCAAAATGGCCACCGCTCCCGCTCCCGCTCTCAATGCTTACCGACACCTAATGCGCGCGGCGCGAATCGCTTTCCAAGGTACGAAGCCGTCCCGGAACCGGATTTCGAATGCAGCCGATTCCAGGTTCAAGACTGGTCCAATGGGTTATGCTGACTGACCAATTCACTGCAGGCGACGCCCCTATCCTCACTGCCGCTCAGCTTCAGATCCGCAACGAGTTCCGCCAAAAAGCATCGGTCGATGCTGCCGATGCTTCCGCAGCGATTAAGCATGCCGAAGACGTAGCAAAGGTTCTTCGTCAGAATGTTGTTCAGGGTCAAAGAACAGAGGAGGGCAAGGACACCTTCAGTGAGTTGAGACTGGTTGGTAGAGGGCGAAAACGAAAGCTAATAACTTCTACAGAGCTCAGAATACACGAAGATATTGAGCGAGGAGATAACGAGTCTATCAAGACAGCTGGCAAAGGCACAGTTGGAGGTGGCTGCTGCGGCGGTGGTGGTAAAAAATGAGAGGAGACTATTAGTCCCGTTGTACAATTTGTAACATTATCTGACAGTCATGATACCCTCCAGGAATGAAATGCACCAAAATGATCATCACTCTAGAATAGCTCTTTGCTTCCCATCTATTCCTGTTCTCACGTAATCTGCAACCTCCATAATCAATTGTCCTTTTCGCTAATGAAGACCACCTTATCCATGATGTCCTTTTCCCGACGCCAAACTCCAGAAGTCATGGTTTTCTACCTTATGATGAACATAAAACAAGTCGTTACTTCATTCAGTCTCCAGTAAGAGCGGCGTAAGCGGGTGTATCGGAAGCCCCTGGAGGTGCTGCCACAGGAGCTGGCAGAGCCTGACGATTGGCCGAACTACTGCCACCCTCGATCGATCGCTGGCCTTGAGATCCTCCCTGGCGCTGTCTAGCATCTCGCAGCATCTGCGTCCTTTCATCCTTGTCCATAGTACCAATAGCCTTTGGTTGTCCCCATCGGACCCTTAGGGGGCATCCTGCAATAACGGCTCGACCCTGGCATGCCTCAGCGGCCCTCTCAGCGGCCTCTCGAGTTTCGTAGTTGACAAACGCGCAGTGCGACATGTGTGAGCAGACCAAGCTCTTGATCTTGCCGTGAGCCTTGAAGAAATCGCGAAGCTTGTACTCTGGGAGATCATCCTCGATACCCGTCACGAAAAGCGACATGATGTTCTTGTCGGCGGGAGGAGCCCAGTCGCGTGGGTTAGGAGGGAGCTGAGCAGCACTGGGAAAGACCTGACGGCCTTTGCCACCAGTTCTAGCTCCCGCAGCAGCGGCTGCCTTTGAGTCTCGGGTTCGAATTGGGCCAGGTCCTCCAAGACCAGCGCCGACAGCTACGTTTCCACCCTTGGAGCTCTCTCCCTCCTCAATAGTCCTGCCCTTGCGAAAGTAAGGCTTGCTGTTGGCGAGTCTTCGCAGCAGTTCGCGCGCTTTCTCGTCCGTCTTTTCGTATTCCTCCTGCCCAACCTTTCCCTCCTCGATGAGCTGCTCATTGTTTTGCGCAAAGTATTCTCGGTTGATATCGGACTGCGGGCCGGGCGCGACCATCTTGAGGGCAGCATCGCGTACTACGATGGGGAGACCGAAGGAAAGATCGAGCATGCAGCATTGGCAGCAATTCTTGAGTCGCGCGCAAGTCAAGCAAATGTTTGTTCGCTTCTTGCGACCGTTGGCGCGAGTACCGCTCCAGGCGAATACGGTGAAAGGTCTGGTACACTATTCAGATATATATTAGCATTGTCTCTATGCGAAAACGCGGAGGAAAACAACGCGAAAGACCTACCAATTTGCATTCAGCACCATAATCTTCTTTAAGCATCTTGACATAAGGATTATCAGGTAGACACGTCTCGCAGACGGAGGGAAAGTCGGTGGTCTCCCATCCTGATCTGTTGAGGTCCTGCTTGATCTGAGGCGGCATCGTGGATAGATAGAGTAATGATTTTGCGCAGAGAAAAGCTTCTAGTTGACTGTGATGACTTTTGGAGTTTGAGGCGCGGAAATTCGGTCATCCGCCACCTTATGTAATACAAAATATGGCCTCAGATTCCAAACCTAAAACCGGAGTTGGCCGTCATTGGGCAGAGGGGCTGTCTTATCGATAAGCCTCAGTAATAACATCTCCAGAACATCTCGGACAGATGTAAGTTCCCAATCGTGACTGGGTCATTCATTTTGGAGGATTGGCACAAGAAAGATCGATAATCTGATAGCTTCGTCATCAGATCTATTTTCCGTCATTCTCTTACTCTAAAGTTCCGGAGAAGTCATCTGCTCTTAGTAGATCTGGGGGCTTCTCATGATATGAGGTGGATGTGAATGGTTCGATACGAAAACGAAAATTCTCTATTTGGCAATTCAAAAGTTGGAGAAGTCCGAAACATGATGCAGCATTGCAGGTAATATGATGGACTAGTTATCATCATGACGGAAGCTGTCCGGCTACAGCCTACGGAGTACACTCAGTTGTTTAGTTGGTTGTCATGACTTGCATTGTTATCTTGTTGTAAGAGACAATGTTCTCGTAGACGCGTTCGTATTCGTATCATTTCTCGCAAATTGAGCCTCCGGATACCTCTTCCTAGCATCCATCAATTAGCTGCTGCGCTCTCACCGCCATACAATTCCGAATTGTGGCGAAAGGAGATATGATTACAAGGATAATTTAATCAATTAATGCAATAGCAAATCAAAGCTTTCCCAAAGAAATCAACAACTCGTTCGAGTCCTTGTCTTTCACATGAAGGCCAAAGTCATGAAGAGTTAACTTATTTAGCATCCGTAAATTACTTCGGGTCGTAAACTATCGGGTCGCCTAGACCAAGAACCTGGCCCCCCTAGACCCCCTAGCGATAGACAGGGGAACTAATGCAGTTCAAGACTAGCGTCCTGTATCTTCTCAATTCGCGGTTGAGATTGGATGGCCATAGACGGGATGGCTTGTGCAGTTCAGGGGAGGGCCCTGAAATTTGTTTGTTGCGACAGGTACTCCGTAAGGTAGTCCCTCTGCGTAACCTTCAGCCATTAAAACCAACCCACTCCCTTTAGGTTTCTACTTTTCAATCGATCTTCAATTCGCCTGCTGTCCTTCTCTTCTTTGCATTGACTGACTTCGATTCTCTTCCAACCTTCACCTTCAACACTTTACACCATATTCAACATGGTTGCCTCATCTACCGCCTCCAACCTCGAGCGCGAGGATCACCAGCGCGATGCCGACTTCAACAAGGCCATGCACGGCACCTCTGCCCAGGCTCGAGGTGGTGTTGCTGCCATGTTCCGAAAGGGCGGTTCTGCTAAGCAGGCTGCTGTCGACGAGTACTTCAAGCACTGGGACAACAAGCGCGCTGAGGACGAGACTCCTGAGGAGCGAGCTGTATGATCCCTTGATATGCCCCGCCATCAACAAATAGGAGGAACTAACATAGCGGTCAGGCCCGTACTGCCGAATACGCCACTTTGACTCGACAGTAAGTGATCTGATTCTTGTCTTGGAATGTCTCGTTTTGGACTGTCGACTGACTTTGGGTTTCGCAGCTACTACAACCTTGCTACCGATCTCTACGAGTATGGCTGGGGCCAGTCTTTCCACTTCTGCCGATTCTCCCAGGGCGAGCCCTTTTACCAGGCCATTGCCCGCCATGAGCACTACCTTGCTCACCAGATTGGCATCAAGGAGGGCATGAAGGTTCTTGATGTCGGTTGTGGTGTTGGTGGTCCCGCTCGTGAGATCGCAAAGTTCACTGGCGCCCACATCACCGGTCTTAACAACAACGACTACCAGATTGAGCGTGCTACCCACTACGCTTTCAAGGAGGGCCTGTCAGACCAGCTCAAGTTCGTCAAGGGTGACTTTATGGTTCGTGCTGCCCAGCATCCTCGGGTTCCGACCCCCAGCTAATACCCCTTTTAGCAAATGTCCTTCCCTGACAACAGCTTCGATGCCGTCTATGCCATTGAGGCTACTTGCCACGCCCCTACTCTCAAGGGCATCTACAGTGAGATCTTCCGAGTTCTCAAGCCCGGTGGTGTCTTCGGTGTGTACGAGTGGCTCATGACCGACGAGTACGACAACGATAACCTCCGCCACCGTGAGATCCGATTGGGTATCGAGCTGGGCGATGGTATCTCCAACATGTGCAAGGTCTCTGAGGGCCTTGACGCTATCAAGGACTCTGGTTTCGAGATGCTCCACCACGAGGATCTCGCCATGCGCCCCGATGCTCTCCCCTGGTACTGGCCCCTGACTGGTGAGCTCCGCTACATCCAGTCCGTCGGTGACATCTTCACCATCGTGCGCATGACCACCTGGGGACGAACCATTGCCCACAGTCTGGCTGGTCTTTTGGAGACATTGAAGCTTGCTCCTGCTGGAACCAAGAAGACTGCTGACAGTCTGGCTGTCGCTGCCGACTGCTTGGTCGCCGGTGGTCGGGATCACCTCTTCACCCCCATGTACCTCATGGTGGCTCGCAAGCCTTCTGCGTAAAGCAACAGGCTTATGACAACAAAATTCCAAAACAAAAACATCTTATGAAGATCAAAAAGGGCATTCAAATCATGCTGGCTGATGATGCAAACATATATGAAGTGGCCGGCCTCAAGATATAGAGGATCCAGAAGGCAGAGGAGTTTGGGGACAATACTGGCTTATAATTGTAATATACATACCATACAATTTCAAATTTCTTGTCAATGATAGCCTGATCGGCCATGATAAAACATTAATTGAATCATATCACCATTCGGTACCATACTGAAGTGATCTCTTATTAGCGGTTTCTTGTTTCTCCGGCACCGTCATCTGACTGTATTCGAGCAGATAAAGCACTCAGTTTTATGTTTTTTGGTGGAGATAAATGGTCCCCCAATACGCCCCTGGATCCCCCAACAGACTTTTGAAATGGGTCGGAGGGTTCTGTCCTGAGCTGTGATAGGTGCTTCAGCGCTAGAGGTTACCCTGCGAAAACAGTGCTGCAGTGAGTTGCAGGGGTCGCATCAGAGTTGCTGTAGGCGGGGAGCAAGAGAGGGATAAAGCTGCCCCGAGCTAACGGAGGCTCACTCGGGGTTTTGGAGAGCGGGTACCACATTAGTCACCAGAAATTGGTGAGGGCTCAAGTACCTCGCAGTTCCGGCACGATACGTACCGACTGGCCCCAAAAAAAAACTGATAGCTGGCCAGCGAAAGCGTTGTTCGGTGAAATTCCCTCTCTCAACCCGACCTGTTCCATCTCTCAACACCAACTTCAGTTCATCACCATTTTCAATTCCCACGTCAAAGTCGACGACCAGGGAATTAAGAGAAGCCTGTCCACTGCAGCTTCTTGTCTTTCAAGTTCTGTTCTCTCTTCCCCGTCGACCCTCCGACCTCGTCCTCTCCAACTCCACGGTCAATTGACTTGTTCAACAAACCGCCGCACATCATGTCTCGCATTCTCCGACCCGCAGCTCGCCTAGCTGCTTCGACCCGGGCTCTTCGCGCTCCCGCTGCCCCTTCCTTCGCCCAGTCCGCCGCCGCTCGCGCTGCTCTTGCTCGACCTGTTGTCTTTGGTTCCGCCCAGACCCGATCCTACGCCGACGGCCAGAGCTCTGGTGTCAAGGAGGTCACTGTCCGAGATGCGCTCAATGAGGCTCTCGCTGAGGAGCTTGAGCAGAACGAGAAGGTCTTCATTCTTGGTGAGGAGGTTGCTCAGTACAACGGTGCCTACAAGGTGACCAAGGGTCTTCTCGACCGCTTCGGTGAGAAGCGTGTTATTGATACTCCCATTACTGAGTCTGGTTTCTGTGGTCTCGCTGTTGGTGCTGCCCTCAGTGGTCTTCACCCCGTCGTAAGTATTTCAGCTTCCGCATTGTGATTGCTCGAGACTCTAACCACTGTGCTTCACCAATCTAGTGTGAGTTCATGACCTTCAACTTCGCTATGCAGGCCATCGATCAGATCATCAACTCTGCTGCCAAGACCCTCTACATGTCTGGTGGTATCCAGCCTTGCAACATCACCTTCCGTGGCCCCAACGGCTTCGCTGCTGGTGTCGGCGCTCAGCACTCCCAGGACTACTCCGCCTGGTACGGCAGCATCCCCGGTCTCAAGGTCGTCTCTCCCTGGAACTCCGAGGATGCCAAGGGTCTCCTGAAGGCTGCCATCCGCGACCCCAACCCCGTCGTTGTTCTCGAGAACGAGTTGATGTACGGACAGAGCTTCCCCATGTCCGAAGCTGCCCAGAAGGACGACTTCGTCATTCCTTTCGGCAAGGCCAAGATTGAGCGCTCTGGCAAGGATCTGACCATTGTCTCCCTCGGCCGCACTGTTGGCCAGTCTCTTGTTGCCGCCGAGAACCTCAAGAAGAAGTACGGTGTTGAGGCTGAGGTTATCAACCTGCGATCCGTCAAGCCTCTCGATGTTGAGACCATCATCCAGTCCGTCAAGAAGACCGGTCGTCTCCTGTCCGTCGAGTCTGGCTACCCTGCCTTCGGTGTCGGATCTGAGATCCTTGCCTTGACAATGGAGTACGGCTTCGACTACCTCGATGCCCCTGCTGCCCGTGTCACCGGTGCTGAGGTCCCTACCCCTTACGCCCAGAAGCTCGAGGAGATGTCCTTCCCCACCGAGCAGCTGATTGAGGACTACGCTGCCAAGGTTCTCCGTCTGTAAAAAAGAGAAATGAGGGTTGAGAGAGAAATATAGTTTACCTGCTCCAGCATGTCAGGTCGACGCCCATGCCTACGTATCGTGTATGACAGAGCTTGCTTCATGCTACCCATCGTGGCATATGAATTGCGATGCGTATGAGAATCTGGTCCAATTGGCGTATTTGATGGACACTTTTTTGATAGACGTGCGGAAGGGAAGGGAAATGTAATTTTACCGCGTGTTGCCATGTATAGTCAGGGCATAGCATCCGTCTTATTAATGATCTACCAATTCACATTTGTGCATCCCTCACCGTGACTTGTGTTTGTAGCTTGCCATGTCGTGGCTCAGTAGCTACAGGAGAATCTTGGGGTCTACTATATGATGATCCCAGAGCTTAGGAACCTAATTCTTTTGTTTTGCTCCCTGAGAGACACCAAGACCCTTCCACTGGTGTAGAGACTGGGTCAGTCAAATATTTAGATCAAAGACACTTTTTTGTAAGTTTAGGGTAACCAATGTGGAGCTGTAAGTCAAGCTCACTCTCGAGTGTCCCGCTATGAATGTCAGAATCACCAACGTCAATGGTGGGGCAGTCTTAACTCGGAGCTTTCATCACTTCATTATTCATTTCACCATAGCGAATTCAACCTCACAGCTTTGCCTGTAAACTGACTCAAAACTATTAGGCATGGCTGGTATCGACGCTCTCCTTGAAAGGGGGCTTAAAGAGACCGGTCAACGCCAACCTGCAACTCAAGACCCAGAAGAGCTCAAGCGACACCTAGAGGAGCTCCTCCTCTCACCCTCGCCTGAGTTCTCACCAGACTGGCTCAACCGACTTCAGCAGCGATGGGATTATGAAGCCGATTACACTTCGCTTTACAAGGTTGCGCCGCCGCATACTCGAACTCTCACCAGATTCCAGCGTCATGGACTTGAAGGGCGTGTTACAGGCTACAAGAACGTCACTGTCCCCGCAAACAGTGCCACGGCCAAGAACTCGACAAGTCTGTCTCGAAAGCCTGCCAACCGCGCTGATTTCGTGAGAGGCGCCGCGGGTTTCTTTCCCTTCGCTCCTGGTGGTCTCGAGGGCATCGAGGCAACGGCGGCATTTGAGGATCAAGTCCACACAGGTGTTCCAGGGGGTGCTACAGAGACTAGTGGTACAGGCAATAAACTTGAGCGAGTAATTCAGCTTGGCTCCGAGGGTGGGTTACTAGAGAATGCCCCTGGGATAAGCAGAGGAATCGACTTCACCAAGAAAAGGACAAGTATCAGCCAAGAAGATGCGAATGCTGTCAAGGAGGTACTTGAAGAAGACCCAGAAGATGCCAAGGTCGAAGAAGGTGGTAATGAAGCTTCAACAGACGTTACTACTCCGGATGTAACTCTCGACGAGACTGCTGAGGATGGTGATGATATCGACGACATTCTACCTGTTGAATTCCCCTCCCTGGAACCTCATGGAGTTCTTGCAGCCTCGAGTGCTCGCAAGGCTGGTCGCGAGTGGGCGCATATGGTCGACATCAACCATGATATGTCCAACTTCAGAGAGCTCGTACCCGATATGGCGAGAGAGTGGCCTTTCGAACTCGACACTTTCCAGAAGGAAGCAGTGTACCACCTGGAAAACGGCGATTCAGTGTTCGTTGCAGCACATACTTCAGCCGGCAAGACTGTTGTGGCAGAGTACGCCATCGCACTGGCTGCTAAACACATGACGAAAGCCATTTACACTTCGCCAATCAAGGCACTGAGTAACCAGAAGTTCCGCGACTTTCGACAGACCTTTGACGAGGTGGGTATTCTCACTGGTGATGTCCAGATCAATCCAGAAGCTAGCTGCCTGATCATGACAACGGAAATTCTTCGAAGTATGCTCTACAGAGGAGCTGATCTGATTCGCGATGTCGAGTTTGTTATCTTCGACGAAGTCCACTACGTCAACGATTTTGAGCGAGGTGTTGTCTGGGAAGAGGTCATTATCATGTTACCCGAGCATGTATCTCTCATTCTACTATCCGCTACGGTTCCAAACACTAAGGAGTTTGCTTCGTGGGTTGGACGAACGAAGCAAAAAGACATCTACGTTATTTCTACACCGAAGCGACCCGTTCCCCTGGAGCATTATCTCTGGGCAGGAAAGAATATCCACAAGATCGTGGACTCGGAAAAGAAGTTCATCGAAAAGGGCTGGAAGGACGCACACTTTGCTATCCAGGGAAAGGACAAGCCGAAGCCTGCAGAGACCACTGTCGCCACTCGTGGGGGCAACCCCCGGGGCAATCAACGTGGTGGTACTCAACGAGGCGGTCCTCAGCGTGGTGGACGTGGAGGAGGCCAACAGCAGAGAGGAGGTAGTCAACAGCGCGGTCGGGGCGGGCCACCTCGAGCAAGCCATGCCCCTGGTCACATGGGTCGCGGAGGCCGGGCTGGGGGTTTCACATCTGTTGCGCAAGACAAGAACCTATGGGTTCATCTTGTCCAGTATCTCAAGAAGTCAACCCTTCTGCCAGCTTGTATCTTCGTCTTCTCGAAGAAGCGATGTGAGGAGAACGCAGATGCTCTCAGTAACCAAGACTTTTGCACTGCTGCTGAGAAGAGTCATATTCACATGATTATCGAAAAGTCAGTTGCGCGGTTAAAGCCTGACGACCGGCAGCTTCCACAGATTATCAGGCTGAGGGAGCTCCTCAGTCGAGGTATCGCTGTTCATCATGGCGGTTTATTGCCTATTGTCAAGGAGCTGGTTGAGATCCTGTTCGCCCAGACATTGGTCAAGGTTCTGTTCGCTACAGAAACATTTGCTATGGGTCTTAACCTCCCTACACGAACAGTGGTCTTCTCTGGGTACCGCAAGCATGACGGACATTCGTTCCGAAACTTATTACCAGGAGAGTATACTCAGATGGCAGGTCGCGCTGGCCGTCGTGGTCTGGATACCGTTGGTTCAGTCATCATTGTACCACCAGGAGGCTTGGACGATGCTCCTCCCGTTGCAGATCTCCGAAACATGATTCTGGGAGAGCCGTCTAAGTTGCGGTCACAGTTCCGACTGACATACAACATGATTCTGAATCTCCTACGGGTGGAGGCGTTGAAGATCGAGGAGATGATCAAGCGAAGTTTCTCTGAACATGCCACTCAACAGCTGCTCCCCGAACACGAGAAGGACGTGAAGCTAGCGCAAGCAGATTTGGCTAAGGTCAAGAGAGACTCTTGCGAGATCTGCGACGTTTCGATGGACGAATGCCATCAAGCTTCTCAGGACTTCAAGAGATTGACATTTGAGCTGTACAAGGGCTTGCTATCTATCCCTATTGGACGCAGAATGTTCTCTCAGCACCGACTTGTCGTCTTCAACTGGGACGGTATTCGCTCCATTGGCATCCTCCTCGCAGACGGAGTTAGTAATAAAGGAACGACGGAGGATCCAACACTGCACGTATGCGCCATCAAGTCACTTAGAGATCGACGAGATGCTACCGATCAGCTTCCCTTCATCCCTGCATTCCGCAAATACCTCCACGAACTTCCCAAGAGTAAGAAGCGAGTGCAGACTAAGACTCTGCACGTTCCTCTGAGCGACGTGGAGTGTCTCACGAGATGGGTGACCAAGGGCATTATTCCTGAGATCTTCCAAGGCGGAGATGGCTATCAACAGGCGAAAGACAAACTTCAAGAGCTTTGTGGTTCGTGGGATGATAGATGGGAGGAACTCGATCTCTCTCGAATCAAGCAACTGCAACTACAGGAGATTGTGGAAAAGAGAGTGGAATTGGTCAAGACGATATCGTACTCGCCAGCTGAGAAGTGTCCAGACTTCCTGAAGCATGTAAGTTCACCTCGACCTCCTTGAAAGATCTTAGTACTAACGATATGGGCAGTTTGCTATGTGCCACGATGAGTGGCTCATCAAGGATCATATCTTTCAGCTGAAGCAGTCGTTATCTGATCAGAACCTTCAACTTCTACCTGATTACGAGCAACGAGTCCAAGTGCTTAAGGAGCTTGGCTTCATCGATGATGCCACCCGGATCCAGCTCAAGGGCAAGGTCGCGTGTGAGATTCACTCTGGTGATGAACTAGTCCTGACTGAACTCATTCTTGACAACGTCCTCGCCGACTACGAACCTGCCGAGATTGCCGCTCTCCTTTCGGCGTTTGTATTCCAAGAGAAGACCGACATAGAGCCGTCCCTGACCGGCAACCTCGAGCGAGGAAAGGAAAAGATTGTTGCCATATCCGAGAAGGTGAACGATGTGCAAACGCGACTGCAAGTCATTCAGTCTGCTGATGACTCAAATGACTTTGTTTCTCGGCCACGGTTCGGAATCATGGAAGTGGTCTATGAATGGGCTCGAGGTATGAGTTTTAAGAACATCACGGGCTTGACCGACGTCCTTGAGGGAACGATTGTACGGACGATTACACGATTAGATGAGACATGTCGCGAGGTGAAGAACGCGGCGAGAATTGTGGGTGATCCCGAACTGTATCAGAAGATGCAACAGGCACAGGAAATGATCAAGAGGGATATCACAGCGGTGGCAAGTCTCTACATGTAGTGTAAGCCAAGCATGGTTTGATGGTCTGGCATTTACAAGGAGCGTGCTATGGACGTCACGAGCATGTAGGAGAAAAGCGAGAGCGAATGTCATGTCTAATGTATGATGTTGATAAACAATAAAGAAGAATTGCGTTCATTCTCGAAGTTGGAGATGAAGATGAATTTATGTCGCCACCAAGACCCCAACGCCAAACCTTAACCAAGAAAACGCACCTCTCCGAAAGTTGATTGTGATGTATCTGTCATGCCGCCCTATCGCATGAAATGATGGAACATTCAAATGTCCTGAACCCAGCAAGCTCTCCTGTGGAATACAAGACTATGCGCGCAGGGCTCGCAGCCTCTGCTGGAGCTTATCTTCCTCCTCAGCGGTAGGCTCGTTGGTCTGCTGGGGTTCAGCGTTCGAAGGTGTCGCCTGGTTGAGTTCCTTGCTGAGCTCAAGGCCAGCGTCGTCGGCCAGCTTGCCGAGAAGTTCGTGAACAGCATCCTCACCGACCTGGGTGGAGGTGGACTGGGTGATGGCGTCCTGGTAGATACCGTTGGACATGGCGTATTCTTCGTTTTGCTGCTTGAACTGCTCGAGTGTAACGAGTGTCTAGGCTGTTGTTAGTCTCGGTCGATATTGGATGGATAACAAATGTGCTCACCTTTTCGGGGTTGGTGTTCTTCTGGGCCACGTTCATGGTTCGTGATGACTGAGCCATCATCTGTGTCATGCGGTTCATCGAGTTGTTGGCCTGAATCTGCGCAGCAGACAACTCGGCCATATCAGCCATCTGATCCATCTGCTGAGCAAGCGCCTGCTTCGACAGCAGCATCTTGGCCTTCTGGTAAGCCTTCTGCGTCTCGCCCTTCTTGAGAAGATCCTGGATCTGCTTCTTCAGGATGGGGTCCTGCTTGGCTGCCTTTTGGGCCTCGCGGCGAGCCTGCTTGGCTTGGAAGCGAGCCTGGAACTCGACTTGCATGTCGCGGGCCATCTGACGGTTCGCCATTGTGGGAGTTTGGTTGGTTGGTTGGTTGGTTGATGGTAGGAGTCGTAGAGGAAGAGTTTTTTACTGTTGAGTAGTAAGGTTGGCAGAGGTTGTAAATGTCATGTGAGTGTTAAAACTTTAGGTGAAGCAGGCATGGAAGCGCCGAAGGCCTAGAATCGGAACCTCGATTTGGCTTGCGATGGGATGGTTGAATGCGGGGCGCCACGAAAGACAGGCTGGAGAAGTGGGCGAATGACGCAACGAACGGTGACGGATAATTTTGGCGGAACTGATAAGGCTCTGGTTGTGGCTTTGCACAGCCACTTCCAGATGGCTGGCTTGTTGCATTGATCTAGGGTAGTTTTGATCACAGTCAGTCAATCACTGAATATCAATGACGAACTGATGGACAATAACAGTTTTGCCAATATTATTTTATTGCTTATTTGAGCGGACAATCAAATAGCCTTTTCTGATGCTATTAGTGACCTAGCCCTGATATCATGTGGGATCATGAACATAATGGGCAATATATAGCTAGACTCTGAGGAAAACGTTGAAGGGCTTTAAACAGACTAGGTTCGAGAACATGCTCACTCATGAAACAGCATGCACCAGTACTATGCGATTCAACAGATAATTATCAGCAGCTGAAGGTATGAGTACCGAAAGAATTGGCCATCCCTCGTATCATATTCCATCCCAAGAGCCACTATGACTCAAGCAGTAAGCGAGCACCTCATGCTTCTAGAACGACGCACACAAATACTTACACAGAGGGAGGACCTACAGAAGGTTCACAAGTCGCAAGAACGAACGACTTTCGGTTTCGCGATTCAAACGACGCTGAAACCTCGCCTCAGTTTTGGTGACTTAGACGCTTCGTTGGGCTATAGTTGTTTCAAGATATAAAAGTGGCTACAGCATATATAATCGGTCTAAAAATATCGAATATGAAACATGTACTTCAAGAGAAACAACAAACAACATACAACAAACGTCAGTGACCTCAAGTGAACGGGCATAAACTCTACGAGAGGCCGCAGGACTCAGGATCCCGTTCAAGAGCAGCGGCCGTTGTGATATCCCGTAGGCGGCCGCAAATTTCTGGGCCGTCGTCATGTGGAATTTCTGTTGGAAGAATCGAGACATGGTAGCGAGGGTCAAATATCTTTGTCAATCGGCAGTTCGGTTTGGGTGATGAGCATTAATATCCCACATGCCGATTTGCGCGTCGCAGCGTACTACACATTTCGTTGCGCAACAAACGAGCTATTAATCTGAAGAGCCCAAGCTTGGACTTGCCGCGATCAGAGTCTGTTTCTCACTCAATGTGTGGTCCTAACAATGCTTGGTTAAGGGGCGGCGGGTGGTGCCGTAACGGTCGCACGCGAAGAGGCTGGGAGGAAACAGTGGTTGGAAAGTGATCAATGCTGAAGTTTTAGCTGATGAGACTTGACTCAGGCAACAATATGAGATTGGAGATGAGCAATTCATATCATAGTGAGAGGAAGTGGTTTCACTGTGCTTCCATCGTCTTCCGATACTAACAAAAGTACGGGGCCGGCCAACCTGACACAATGGGGAACGCGTCGAATATGAGATGAGATTCTTTGATAGGACATGGCGTAGGACCTAGGTGACAGATGCAGATAATATTCGATACGGTCCCGGCAATAGAGCACAAGTTTGAGATTAATTAATTGGTTCAATTAAGCTCAGATGAGCCCGATATTGCAAACCAGGGGTTACGCTACGTTTTGGAATGAAGTCTCCACCAACTGCTCTTACGTCCAGACCTTCAATCACTGGCGCGCGAATCTATGGTCCGACTATGGTATGGGCCTGTGTCTCCGGCGGAAGAACTATCATGGAAGCTAGGGACAAGAGGCGAGCTGGGCAGGCTAAAAAGGGATAGACCATCGGTATCCTTGGGCTCGAGGGATTAGGAAAGGGGGCTCTTTGACGATCAGGGTCGAACGACATCTCTGACGGGTCAGGGCAGGACAGGGAACGGGAAGATCACTTACAGTGAAACTGGTACTCCTGAGACATGCCAGAAACGAGGGCAGACCCGGCAGAGGCAGAAGAGGTTGAACGTTGTCTCCCTGCGACTACCTACCTACCTAGGCCTCGGGGTGCAAGAAGACTTCTGACGTTAAATTGAGGTACCAAAATTACTTAGTCTAAGATTTACCAAAGCTATACTAAATCTATACTAAATTTATCTAAGCTGATCTGAAGACTTTTGTCACCTAAGATAGAGGTCCTAAGTTTTATTACACCCCCTTGCTAGGTACCTATAACCGTTGGTATGTCTCTCCCTTCCGTGTCTCCAAGAGGGAATCCCTTGAGCTGACGGGATGGGTTGGGCGGCTGGTAGATTCGCCTAGATCCATCCCCTTCCCTTCCCGCTCGAGACGAACGAGATCTTTGTCTTGTCTTGTCTCGTTCAGTTCAAGTTTCGCCAAGCAAAAGGGGCCCCATTTAGTAGCGAGGTCCCAGCTGCATGGCATTGGCATTGGGAGGTCTCAGAGAACTAAAGTAGCGTTCCATTCCAGGTCGCGGGGAGGCGATCCGTAGCACTAGGTACCTACAAGGGAGCTCGACCGAAGAACCGGTGAATTTCATTTTGAATTTGAATTTGGAGAATGGAATCGATGAATGAGAAAATCTGCATGTTCCGTCTCAATTCGGTATTGAGGCTTGAAGACTCTGAGCTGGACTTTACTTGAGACATTGATTCACCGACTTAACAATTCCAGCAACCAGAGGAGCTCAACAAAACCCAAAGTGCAGATACCAGTCTGTTCACCGCATCCCAAGGTATCTCAGCAGTGGAGAATCTGGTGAGGGGATTCGCGAGTATATCGCCAATCTCAATGCATATCAGACCGACTTATCAAGGTTCTCCTGTTACATTCATCGCTCGACAGTTTGTCCCTGCGTAAGCTGAACTCAAAATGTAAAGCTTTACGAAAAGTAAAATATGTAAAATAGTTCTGAAACCTGGTAGCCTCAACCCTAAGCTCTGAGGGCCCAATGATCTCAGCAATCAAAGAAAACAGAGCCAAGATGAGCGACCGTCGATGATGGCGATATGGGGCATTTGGTGGATAATATGGAGGCCTTGAGGCTTGAGATTCCAGAGCCAGCGAAACAAATGGAGGAGGTGGTATTTCGGTGGATGGCGGATGAGTCCCCGGTAGGACCGGCGGTACAATAGCAGCAGCAGCAGCAGCACCAGCTTAGTTACCATTAGCTTCAGGCAGTTTCTTTTCTTGGAACACACACGAGAAAGCAACACTCCACTCGATGAGGCGTCCGTCAGTCAGCGTCAGCCCAGCTTCTAAGTTAGGACATGGCCGCTGATGCATACAAGACAAGACAAGAGAAGAGAAGAGACGACGTCGTCTTACGAAGGCTGCAGACAAATGCTTCGTTACGAGTCTCGTCTGTCACGTAGCAGCCGTAACACCGATAATCTTTCCTGAGGCGCTGTGATATTGTTTCCGTTGTTTACGAGGCTTTCATTACAGGAGGGGTCATGATAATAACTGAGCTGTTTAATTGGCCTGTCCATCATTTGCTTTGAGTTTAATGGTCGATTGTCAAAATACCATTTGCCTTTGGGGTTATGTTGGGCTTCCTTCGGTCACATTCCTACGGACGGACCCCAAAGAGCTAATGGCTTCTCAACACCGCTTTCTCTCTCTTTCTTGTTCTTCTCCCTTGACAGGCATCATCGACGATAACGAGAGAAATGATGATGCCCTGCATGAATGGACTTGAGTCTGTGGATTTTCTCCCTGCGTGGCTTGGGTGGATTGGTGGGTTTGGTGGAGAGCTGACAATAGCTGACTGTGTACGAAAACCAAGGTCAAAGCCTAGGACTTCTCCATATCGTGAGCGCTAGGCAGAGGAATTACAGTACAGTACCTTAGGAGGCACCTAGAATTGTGTGGTTGTCGGATCCATTCCTTCGACCTCCTTCGCCCATTTTCCTTTGGAGTATCCATTCTTTGAGATCTCGTCATTGTGCAGAATAAGTCGCCTTGTTTGTTGGGGGGAAAACAAACATGCTATAGAGCGATGCTAGACTCTGTAAAGTGTGAATAACTTAGTACCTACGGAATAGAGTTGATGGTGTAGATCCATATCAGTGGTTGCTCTCAAGAAGAGGGGATCACGACATTTCAATAGCCTTTTCTCCTCCATGGGAATGCGCGGGCTGCACCACCCACAGGGAGAAATGGCTGAAGCGTATTCATGAGAATCGGCAGTTTTTGTTTTTGTTTGTGCTTATCTTGCGCATCTCTCGTTCTCTAAAATTAAAAGCCACCAACACGGGGTTTGTTGTTATTTGTTACACGAGCCTCATCAGCTTTTTGAGTTGGCTACCTTACCTATTGATCATCATTATTCTCGTGCACCCTCCCACGAGTACCTTATGTACATACCGAGTACAGTCTCTCGGCAAATCGATCATCGCACCATCCTCAAAATGAGGCACAAGGAGCTACAGGGTCCGTCACCTACTAAACAAAGAAAGAACGGCGTTTCTGGCACCGCAGGCCCATCAACTCGACTGCTGTAAAGTAACTAACTCAACGGGCGGACTGAACTGAACTGAACTGAACTGAACCAAAAGGTCTCACGGCCTCCGATTGATCAACCCCTTTTTTTGGAAACTCGAACGGTCGATGGGGCTCCGTACAGGCCCGGACAGCGCTGTGTCAGATCGTATTCCGCCAATGAGACCTGCGGCATGCGCTGTGGGGGAGATTCCTAAGCCCCCCTGCAGTCGAGGTGCGTGTCCCTCGGTGGCGTAACTTGCGCCCCCTGAAAGCCTGTTCTGTTCCAGGAGGGGCCCCCCCGAAGTACAGTACGTACCAGTGCACCAAGCCAGCCCGAGTGCATCCCGGCACCAGAAGGGTCCTATCCGAGAGCACCTTCCCTCTTTGGGCTCTCAAAACGAGTTCAGGGGGTGGTCTTGGTTTGTACCCCATCTCAGGGGTTGGTGCCTCAGGCAGTTGCATCTACCGAGCCGTGCCCCTCCAAACTCTCAACGTGTCCTCAAGAGATAAAGAGGGCCTGTCCGCTCCTACCAAGCTGTCCTTTCCATTCCCAAACCGACAAGCACCCAGCAAATCAAGGTCGCTAATACAGAGTGAACACGCTGTCCTTATTCCTCTTGAAGCTCCTTTCCAACCATCACCTGACCTGACTCATAGTTGATCAAGGCAGACGTTATCAAAGTCTAGTCACTGACTCACACTTTGGCCAAGTCTTGTGATGGTGGAACATCGCTGCCTGCGCCTCATACATCTTTGATAACAGCTACTTATCCCCATAATATCCGCTGCTGTATCTGAATTCCAGATAGAACCAACTCCAGCTTCTCCATTCAACCAAACCATACATCACCTAATTACACACAAACATGGAGCAACAAGGGTCACCGGCTTCCCAATTCTTCCAGTCTCCAGCCGAGTCTCTCATATCAGCTCCTGAAGACGCCTACACATCACTCTTCGCCGCCACCACCCCTAGCGCAGCTTCTACAGTCAACCCCATGGATATGTTGACACCAAAGTCCTACAACGATGACTCTCTATTACCAATGATCAAGCAGGAGGAGGGCGTTGTATCAACACCATCCCCTTCTCCAGCCCCTGAGAAGAAGACCACCAAGAAGAGGAAGTCATGGGGTCAAGTCCTTCCCGAGCCCAAGACAAACCTCCCTCCTAGGTATGAACCAACGACAACTGAAGATAATGTCACCAACGGTTCCACTAACTCCCCACACAGAAAGCGAGCAAAGACCGCTGATGAAAAGGAGCAGCGCCGAGTTGAGCGCGTTCTACGGAACCGCCGCGCAGCCCAGTCCTCTCGTGAACGCAAGAGGCAGGAGGTGGAGCAGCTCGAGAAGAGGAACAAGGACCTCGAGGCTGCCATCCAACAGGCTGAGCAGATGAACGCCAGGCTCATGGATGAGCTTGCACAGATGAGAAAGGCCAATGGTCTTCCCCCTCTGTCCCAGGAGCTCTTCAGCCCCCAAACAACACATCAGCCAGCGGAGACCATGGTATCTCCCAACGCCACTGTAGACCCAATGGCACTATCCCCCTGCCTATCACCCGTTCCCGAAGAATCTGAAGAGACCCTTCAACAGGAGCCGGCCAAGGAGACAACCCTGGAACAGTCTGAAAACACCTCTCCCGACCTGACACAACGTCCTGCTGCGATGTTGTCCGACCTGCAGTGTCACATGTCGGCGGAGGTGTCGAAGATGTCCCAGTCCCAGTTACCCACAACCTTGACTCTGCCAACATTGGCCTGGCTCCTGCCACTTCAGATGACACTCTTTTCAGCTATGGCGCTTCTGAATTTCTGTCAACGTCCCTTGACACAGATCGTTATCTCATCGAAAACGGGCATCTCTCTTCGCCCTTCTCCTCAGCTTCTGACGAGCCTTATCTGGAGTTTGACACGTCCCCGTTCTCCCTCGACAACAGCTTCAACGACGAGTTGTACAACACCTTCATCAACGACACGGACAACGGTATCACGGCGGAGCTCCAGAAGCCAACCGACGACGCCGCTGCGATCCTCAGCGACGAGTTCCGCATCTACGAACTTGAGAATCAAGTCTCTTCGGAAAATCCTATCCAGCAGCCCCTCCCTGGCGCGTCCTCTATTGGATGCGACGTTGGTGGCATTGCGGTTGGTGTCTGAGGGACGCGATTCCATGGTCGAGGATGCGGAGCGCGAGACCGAGGATTCGCGCGGCCAAGACGAGTTGGTAAGGTGCTTGTCCGTGATTACTTTGCCGTCGCGTGAACTACTGTTGACACTCGCCTGGGCTATCAAGCACTACCTGGAGGCCCCAATTCAGCGTGAAACTGGTCAAGTCCTCGACTCTGAGACTCGCTCCCCACTACGTTTACATCAACCAAGCAAGAAGAAGGCTGCTTTGTCAGTGATATTGGAGGAAGAGAACAACCGGGCACGGACATTATGAGAGTTATATCCATGATGATCTACCGTAATGTGATAATGTTTTGATTTGGGAAAAAAATCGGTGCAAGGCGCAAAAGGATCAACGTCCCAGGGGGGACTGGCAATAAAGCCCAACACTTAAATCTTTTGTGTAACAATACAATGAACGCTCAAAGAAGCATATGACCTACAATATCTGTTCCATTCTCGTGATACTTGCCTTTGCCTTGAATGCCGATTTGAGTGTTGCCAGGCCCTCTGTATTCCTGTCTGCAGTCATGTTAGTATTCTATACTCTGATGTTGAGCGTAAAGACCTTCACCTTCAGCCTTCTAAATAGTGGCGCAATGAAGAGGAGACACCATCGATGATGGTCGCTCTTTGGTAGTTCAGCTTCGTTTAGAATTGTTCATACTGGTGGTCTTCGATTTCTTTCATCATTTTATCTATCCGTCTGATAGCTTCCAGTATCCAATTCAAGTCGAACATCGATGTTTCTCGATATTGACAACATAATTGCTAATAATGCTAGTCGGAAGACAAAATGTCCTTGGTATATGACCCAATTAATGTTCAATGACATCCACCAGAGGTAGAAACTCGTGCTCACTCCTACGCCCAACGCCAAACCATCATAGTCCCTCTTGGAACTTTACCATAACCCATCCATCTCTTGCATAGCTGCCTCATCATCATCAAAATTATTCGTCTCCTTGTCTTTTGACCCTTGACTCTTCTCTTTGCTCGTCTGATCATGACTCTCAGCTTCTGCCATCAGGGCATCCAGATCATCATCATCTGGTTCAACCCGTGCTGCTTCTGGTTTCTTCGCCGTATCTTGGGCTTCTGCCTCAGCCATGAGTGCATCCAAGTCATCATCATCTGGTTCTGCTGGTGTAGGTTTTGTTTTCGCTTTTTGAGCAGCGTCGTGGCTTGCTGCCTCGGCAATAAGAGCCTCGAAATCATCATCTTCTGGAACGTCGTTGCGGATGGGAACAATTGGCCCTGCGCTTCGTCGTGCGGCTCGTGGTGTAGCATCGTAAAGATCATCGTCGTCTGGTACGCCTGTGTCTTGCTCTGGCGTTTTTGGTCTGGCGGGTTCTGCTGGTCTTGTATCCTCCTGCTCTGTAGGTCTTGATGTATCGTTTTCACCAAACAAGTCATCCTCTCCCTCGTCGTCATCTGCAGTTCTGTCTTTGGGTTTGCTCTCGTTTATGTAATCGTTTCGTGCAATCATGACTCGTTTCTTGTGGCCGGCTTTTTCGACCATGGTAAGAGCGTCGAGGAATTTGGCTTTGGGGAAGAGGTCGTCTAGCCATAGTTGATAGAAGGATAGAAGTCGAGAGGCGTCAGAGAACTGGACTGACTGTCAACATGTTTCCTACTGTGCTTATTGGCAGATAGTGGCATACCTCATGGCCTTTGCCCTTGATTTTGAGATCCTTCGCCCTTTGCCTTAGCTTGGGAATACCCTTCGGTCCAAGCAATCTAAATAATGTTAGAATCGCATGAGACTACGCAGTATTATGGATCTATACCTCTCTTCGTCAAGTTTCACATTGGGAACTCGCGCCCTCTTCTTGACATCAACCTCTTCATCAATACCGAGACCAGAATCTGGCTCTTTTCGCTTCTTGTTGGCGGCTTCTGGTGGTGGAGATGCAAAGGGATCGTCAGAAAAGTCGTCAACATCGTAGTTATCAAGCCCATTGGCGGGATCCGAGTCTAGTGTAGGCATTCTGTATTGTGATTGTATGCTGAAGTCTGGGGAACTCAATGGCTTAACGCGTCTCGAACTGGGGAGACGCGTCGAGAGCTTAATTGATCCTCAACCCCACTACCCACCACGTGACCAATCCTCAACAACTTCGATGAGCTGGCCGAAGCACGTGATTAGCATCCTCAGGCATCCACTCTGTTTCCAGCTTCTGAATGTACCGAAACCGACGACCTCGAAAGGCCTTGGTGATAGTATTCAAGGAATTGACTGCCACGGACGACGCATCACACAATGGCTGAGACAGCGACAAAGCAGTCGACCCCGTCCTTTGTCGGGACCAGCAAGGTCGTTCAGACCGAGTATCCCGTAAGTGACGCTTCAATTGATGGAGCAATCGCAGTTGCTAACTGATGATGTTATAGCTCATTGACAACGATCCGTACGTAACCTGAACCCCTCCGATACCCAGCAACGACGATACGAATGGATTGAAATGCTATTGAGGATCGAATCGTCTGGATTGGGGTTGGGTTGAGCTTTGCTGATCCTCGACAGTCACTTCAAGCGAGTCGTGGGTTATGCCCGTACATCCGATTACATCGCCGGCACGGTCGCCGCTGCTTTCGCTCCCACTGCTCTCTACGCCCTCGAGAAGTTCGCTCCCTCGCATGTAGGAAAGGGTGGTTTCCCCAAGGCCATGCGACTGGCTGGTGGTGTTGGTCTCTTGGGTGGTTTCCTGTACTTCTACCAGCGATCAGCCCGTACGTCTACAACGCCGAATGATATACCGGCCGGGTAAACTAATCTGAATAGTTCGATTCTACGGCGCTACTGAGAACGCCCGCGAGATTGAGATGGATATGCGCGAGATGGTCGATAAGGTTAAGAAGGGCGAGCCTCTATATGGCGTCAGCCGGCTAAGCCCTCATCTTCAAGGTGTTGCTGCCCGACAGAGCAGATACTCTGCTCTGTTCCTTAGCACAATTCCTTGGTTCAACTTTGTCAACCATAACCAGCATGGTGTCGACACAGCCAAGTACTACCAGCAGGCTGAGCGGGAACTTGAGGCTGAGCGCTCGTAAGAGAGGAGGGAGAGAGATTAAGATTTATGGAGAGCGAGAGGAGGATCGGATGGGAAAAGAGGTGTATATTACCAGCGGAGGTGGGCATTGCCTCGACGGCCTGGCGAGTTTATTTGTGAGATGGAAATAGATTCCTTGAACCATTTGTTTGTGTCATGTTTGTGTTTTTGTAATGGCCTTGACGATCTAGGCTAGGCTTGAGAGAAAGTAAGTTGATTAGTCCAAGCATCTTGTCCTTCAAGGAATGAGTGGCAGAAGACTGGATACGCCTTGTCTATGTCTGTTACTGAAAGGTTGTGATATAGCACAGAACAACCATAACCCTATGTCTTATGTTACGGGCGGTCACTATCAGAGTCTCATCCTCTTCACACACATAATCCTCACAACTTGAAGCCCAAATGGTTGTTTGTTAGTTGAGATATGCCATGTCCGCTTAACGCCTGTTCTAGGTAGCGAGAGATAGTAAGCCAGTTTGACTGGCTCACTGTTCTTCTCCTCCGGGGATACGGGCCAAGAATACAAATACGGCAAGAGCTTATTCTCAATTAATTGTCTGTATATAATAGATAATACAATTGGCGTCTGGATGTAACATCTCATGACAAGTCCGTTTAAATCCGCCCAAGTCCGTCCCTCATGATCAGTTTCTATCGGGGACCGGCCAACTCCGTCTCTGGACCACAAGCTCCCGACCAATCAAAGCTCGTGTAATCGACGTTTCTCCCAAAGAACACAGATTCAATCCGTCACAGCTTCCCAAAGTGGAACACCAAGAAAAGAATTTTTGTTGTTTCACTGAATCCTCATTTTATTCCTTTTTTTCATATATATTCTGCTGCGAAATCTGGATAGCTTGAGGGCTGATCGTGGTGTCGACATCTGCTTGCTTATCTTACCTGTCAGCGTATCTCAGTCACTTTAGACGAACTGCCTCACAAAATGGCTTCAACAGAACAGTCCATGGATCTCCCCGTGATTGACCTCGATGTCTACCTAAACAATCCCCTAGACTCAGAGGCTGTTCAAGAAGAATGCAGAAAAGCAGCCAACGCCCTCATCACATACGGTGCTCTCGTCCTTCACGACAGCAGAGTCTCAGAGGAGGACAACTCTACTTTCCTCGACATCCTTGAAGATTACTTTGCTCAACCTGAAGAGGTCCTCAGAAAAGATGAGAAGCCTGAGTTGAGCTATCAAATCGGTGTCACATTAGAGAATACTGAAAAGCCCAAGTGTGCTGTTGATGAGCCATGCCTTGATGTCATTCAGAGACTCGACCCTTCACAAAGACCGTTGGATATCTCAGCTCACTCACCTGATCCCAAGTGCAGATTCTTCTGGAGGATGAGCGAGCAACCCCCTTTTGAGACCGAGTTCCCTGGATTGAACGCCCCAAACGTGGTCCCTGAAGCCCCTCATATCAGGGACCGATGGGAGCCAGCCATGAACCAGTGGGGGACGTCCATGAAGAGCGCGTAAGTCCCTGATACTCCCTCTCATGAGCCCTCGAGTGCTGATCAATGTCATAGTGTATCTAAGTTGGCAGAGATGACCGCCGTTGGTCTAGATCTACCAGCTCAGTTCTTCAGTGATGCTGGAAAATACGGGTAAGTACCCTCAAGATATCATAGCAGCCCCCAAAGCTCACATGCGTAAATAGACCTCATCTTCTTGCCCCGACAGCCTCGGACCTGGTCAAGTACGGTGAGAAGAACACCATCCTGGCCGGCTTCCATACAGATCTTAACTTCCTCACCATCCATGGTCGCTCTCGCTACCCTGGTCTTCACATCTGGGCACGCAACACCGGAAACCGTATTGCCGTCAAGATTCCACCAGGAAACTACCTCCTCGTTCAAGCAGGCAAGCAGATTGAGCACATCACTGGTGGACTCATCAAAGCTGGTTTCCACGAGGTTATTGTGAACGAGAAGACTATTGAGACCATTGAGAAGAGGAAGCTGGACTTCCCTGAAAGACCTCTGGTCAGAATCTCGAGTACCCTATTCTGGCATCTTGGCAGTGACGTCGACCTCAACCCCGTTCCCAAGCTCGTGGCCAGGGCAAAGGAAGTTAGAGAGCGACAGAAAGAGCTTGGAAGAGACGAAGGACAAGAGGTTGAGTATCCTCCCATGAAAGTTGGACACCAAGTGCAGGAGTACGTTGACCTCTCCAACCACCGACGATCGATGCTAACCATGTCTTAGGGAACTGAAGCACATTGCTTTGATGGCTTAACGAGCGAAACTATTTAGCGAACAGCGATGATTTATGACTTGAAGATCTCAGAGACGACTTGCTATGAGGACAGGATACAGGCTGTGCGATAAGGCTCATTTGTGTTGAACTCGAATGAAACCCAGCTGTAGATACGCCTTGTTTGACAGTTCCTCAGATATGAAAACACGAAGGCCTTGGTGCTACTCGTTTCACCATACGTGCTTATCTGATTGTATATTGTCCGCTCTGCATTCAGTTCCCAGAACACAATGCAACGGATCGTCCACGTACACCATTGCATGCTACTTACACCAGTGTCACCCAGCACTTCCTAGACATGTACGCCTTAGGTAAGTCGAATCTCAACAACCTCGAGAAACCGGGCCAGGGACTGACGGGCCTTGATTTGGCCGGGCAGTCGGAAATCGGGGCGACACATCTTTCCGAGACATCACTTGCAGGGACAGGTCGAGTATATCAAACAGAACATCGTTGTGTTATTGTTTTCTTGGGTATATCTTCCAGATTCTCCTACGTTTCACTCAACAGACTAACATTTTGAAGTAACCATAATCTCTTCCATATCCTTTCAAGTCTCCTTCTCACGGGGAAGAGTAGTCTCAGGGACCTTACCGCCCTCAGATCCACCATGATCAGAACCAGTCTCCTCAGGAACAGCATTTTGGTTCACGGTAGTGTCATTGGCGGCAGGAGGGAACTCCTCACGCCAAAAGTCCTTCTTTCCGTGGACCAGACGGTTCAACCAAGGGGGCAAGAAACCACCAGGAATGCGCCAAGTCCACCCGTCTCTCTCGTCATAGTTGGGAGGCACAATACGGCCACCGGAAACAACCTTGATGACCAAAACGACGGTGTTGATCAACATATATGTGCAGATACCAGCAATCAGACCATCGGCAATCGAGTACGCAAAAGGCATGATGGCAATGGTGAGGAAAGCAGGAACGGCATCACCCATGTAACGCCAGTTGATCTCAGTAACCGCGCCAACCATCATGGAGCCAACAAGAATCAGAACGCAGCCGGTGGCCCAAGGAGGGATGGAAGCAAAAATGGGCGCAAAGAAGATGGAAATAAAGAAGCAGATTCCGGCGACCATGGCAGTCAGACCAGTCTTTCCACCCTCAGAAATACCGGCACCAGACTCGACAAAGGCAGTAACAGGGGGAACACCGAAAACAGCGCCAATGGAAATGCTAAGGGCGTCAACCATATAGGCAATCGAAGAGCCTTCAAAGTCCTGAGTAACGGGATCGACTAGGTTGGCGAAACGAGCCATACCATACAGAGTACCGGTACAGTCCAAGATGTCGACGTACAAGAAGGTAATGAGCGCAAGACCGAACTGGCCACTGTGGCCAGAAATGTTGAACTGGAGGACGTTAAGGGTCTTCTTGATCTCATGGAAATCGACAACCTTCTTGAAGAAGTTGAATCGATCGTCACCAAGGGCGTCGTAGGGGAAATATGACACAGGGGTGTCTCGTGGCCAGGAGATGATGCTGACAAGCAGAATACCAGCAATGATGGCACCCTTAACGCGGTACATCATGAGCAACACGGTGAAGATACCGCCACAGAAGATACCGATCCACAGGGTAGGGCTTCTCATCTTCTGCGAAGAAGGGCACAGACCGGTGTCAGGGTCCCGATATTGCGACTCACAACCTGCGAGTTCCATAGGGGTTGAAACGGCACCAACGATCAGACCGATACCCTCGCTATAAGTGAGACCGATGAGCGTCAAGAAGAGACCGATACCGACACTGGTGGCGAGCTTGATGCAGCGGGGGATAGCGCGAGCAAGCCATTGACGCATACCGAAGAGAGCAAGACCGAAGAAGATGAAACCTTCGATGAAGATGGCTGTAAGGGCAAGCTCATAAGGGACGGGGCCAGAGCCGCTGGGGCCAACGACGGTGTAGGTGAAGTAGGCGTTGAGACCCATACCAGGAGCGAGACCGACGGGAAGGTTGGCAAGCAGGCCCATAAAGAAAGTAGCCAGAGCAGAAATGGCAGCAGTAGCAGTGACAGCATCACGCTTGACCTCGGCAACGCACAGCTGGTAAGCTTCGTCGGGGACGCAAGCGCCGTCCTTGTAAGTAGGGCAAACACATGGACCACCAGATTCAGAAACAATCGAAGAGTTTACAGCAATAATATAGGCCATGGCGAAGAAGGTGGCGAGACCAGCTCGGATCTCAGTGAAGAAGAGAGAGCCCTTGCGCTCACGAGGCTAATTGGAGAGAGCATTAGCTGTGAAGTTGATATCGGAGGTGGCCGGTTTGACTTACATGGCCGGAACCCTCAAGCTGGAACCAACGTCCAACAGGACTGGCCGCAATCTTGCGGTTGGTCTTATCCATCCAACCCATCTTGAAGATTGAGTTGACAACGACTATGTGACAAAAAGGTATTCAAAAATTGAGCAAAACCCAAAAGCCACGGGACAAGTGTGATCGGCGTGCTGCGAGGCTCGAGATTGAAAGCTGAATTGACAGACGGGAGGCAGCTGTCTTTAACTAATGGCGATCCCAAGGGTTCGACGAATGTCCTAGACTCTTTTACAGTTAGCTCCTGTATTGGCCAAGTCTAGACAGATAGATAGCCAACGGTATGTCTCCGATAAAGAGGGTCGGAGGCGGCCGAGGAGGCTAATGGAGGGACAACGGAGGTTATGTATGTGGTGGGATAGGCAATGGGGTCCAAGCCCAGATATCTTAACTGGGGGAGATAAGAGACTGGGGAACTTGGGAACTGGGGTTTTAGGAATTGGGTGCATGTGAACAAGGGTGCATTGGCGCGATGTCTAAAACTATACATAGAAGAGGTTGTACATTGATGCGCAAGGGCGCCAAAAGACCCAGGGAAGGCAACGGACAAGAGGCTTACCGATGGAAGTACAAAAGAGGCGTCGGCTGGTATACCTAGTACGTAGTGCAAGGCAAGCCAGCAATGTAATGCAATGCAATGCAATGCAATGCAATTCGGACGCGGTGTATATACTTGTAAATGCAATTGACGGCTGAAATAGTAGCCAAAGATGTGACGGAAACGTATAGAGTCCCGATCGCAATCTGTCGAGTAATAGAGGGTGTAATGCGCCGACGGACGAAGGTGCCGTATCGGGGAAGAGAATAGCGTCCCGATATCAAGGGCCCGATGGGAGGTCCAAAGAAATACTCGAGCCAGAGCAAAGATATAAGCCCTAGCAAGGTTGATCAAATAAAGCTCGGAGCAGTTCTACTATATGTTTCTTTCATGCCCTCGGAGCCAACGTTGAACTTGACTTGCAGCTGGTGAAAGCCCGAGAGTTTGCGCGAGAGACCCTGGAGAGACGACGGCGAAGAAGAAGACGGCAGAGAGATATTAGTGGTACATACAGCTCAACTAACCCTTGAGAGGTAAGCAAAGCGTTGCAGCCAAGGCAAGAAGTGATTCGCGATGTTGCGCGAAGGAAAAAGAGAAGAGAGCAAATTTGCAGATGGCAAATTCGTGATAGTAACGGTTGCCCAGTCTCCAGTGAATGGGCAGCTCCTTCCTCAAGATGCTCCGCAAAAAATTGAATGGCAAGAACGAATCGGCCGAGGCACTACATTCATCTCAGTCGATTTTGAGCCTTTGACCCCGGTTTTTTCGTCCTTTCAAATTTTTTTGTTGCCCATTGTTGAATTTCCGTCCGATTAAACCCTTACCCAAAACGTCGCCGCCGCTTGGCCCAGCAGCCAACGAGCAGTGTCAGAAACAGCTACGGATACCCAGGAACTGCAAAAGAGCATGCAAGCCATTGCGCGGGTAAGGTGGAGTTCGATAGCGACAGCGGCGGCGCGGGTACAACGCCACCCAGAGACGAGCTGCCCATCCAGAAGACTCGAATTTGCTCTTAGCTCTTTGATCTCCTCCGTTCTAACGGTATGGAGTCACTGAAAGTCACTAGTGGGCCTCGAAAAGAGGTGGAGCGGACTGTGCGAGCGAATCCTGGGCGCGTTGTGGCTTGGACCATGTGGTGCCATGTTGTAGCTCAAACGTATTCAACTGCATACATCCGCTGTTTTGATGATAATGATGATGATCAAGCGGCTCCAGCAACTGTAGTTCGCGCGGGGCTTTGTTTCGTGCGACGAGGATGGAAATGACTCGAAAGCTGAGCACAGCTTACAGAAGACACAATGCACAGTCACAGTCACAATCACAATGTCGGGAGTTCCAATTTGAATGGTGTAAGGAGGTAGCATCGATCTTGTGCTTATCTGCATTGCTGCGTCTGTTACACATGGCAACACGGACGAGCTGAGACAGCTAGCATGGCAATTTCAATGGTTCGAGGTTAATGTGGATGGAGGGAGCTGAACATCTTTAGGACAGGGCGGTAAGCACCTTTTTTTCTAGAAACTGGGTGCAATGCTGTGTTCTTCTATTGCGCCTTAGAATTATAATATTGGCGTTCTGGTGTTGCTTCTTGAATTGTCGCGACTGCTTCCCTTCAAGATGTGAACTTTTGCGGTCGCTGTTAGCAAGTTGGAGAAGCCTCTTACCGTTTTTAACGGAACGGGCGGTCGATTCAGCTTGTGGCTGATGACCTTTCCCAGCTTGGATGTACTGTCGCGTGCTGGGCTAGTGCTGAAACTCTGATACACCGTGCGGGTAAGTAGCTCACTAATTGAACATTGGCCTGTGCTCACTCGTCGATAAAGAAAGACCCTTGAGGCATGTCAAGTGTGATAAGCGCAAAAGATAACGGGCCAAGAGCCCCAGAAAAGCGCCGTCCTCCGAGCTTTATCACCTATCCCAGTTTCGCCTGCTAACAGCTTTTAGTGAACGAAACGCCTGGAGATTGATGATCTTGAATTGAGCTATCCAGGGGCCGAGAGTTGTTCCGGTAGAGGCGGGCCGGAGGTGTGCGATCTGTGTTGGCGCCGTTCACCGAAACTCAATTGAATCGCTGTATGATTGCTATGCTATCGCGACTGTCATGGTGATGGTGCTAATCACGATGCAATGCATCAATAGATCGCCGTAAAGGCACAAGCTCCCAAAACAATCACAGCTGAATTGAAATGACTGTTGATATCGTCCAGGGTGTCTCAGTCACTGCACCTCGGACTTATCCTAGTGTTCTCGTGCCTCTATTCTCATAACGTTACTTTGCCCTTGCTTCGTGCAACAGCAGTCGAGCTGAAAAATGAGCGATGCTACGTGTTCATGAGACAGGCAACAAAGAGATATTGACCCAAATAACGCCGTCTTTTTAGAGTTACTCAGGCCTCATAAAAGACCCAGCACAAAACGTGCATCTTTGGCTCAACATGGAGTTCTTTGAACGTTCTGAGTTGCACAGCATGAACTCTGGCCTCAAAGCGCTGGACCTCATGGCTCAGTTTCAGTGACTGCCGGTCCCCGGCACTTCAATTCAACCTCTTCCCGCCATTTCCCCAGGTCAGGATGGATTCTTGGTCTGCAGGTTTCCGTTCCCCACCCTCCATTCCTCTCGTCCTTATCCCGATCTGGTCAACCTTGTTCTGCCCCAGATGACTATTCTCGATCTCCCGAGCTTCATACAGGTTTGTTCGAACCACAACTCTGTTGATCTCATATTTGTGTATGACGATGAATTTGACCGACGACTCTCACCGCCATCATTTGCGAGCGGAAATTGTAAGTCCCGAGCCCGTCGTCTTCAAGGGTCAATGGCTGGTTGCCACTGCGTTGGACAAGGCGCCTAACGATACGACACCGACGAGAACCAGGTAACACAGTTATACACGCAATCAGCTTGCTTTTTGCCTGCATCAAACCCCCAGCATATTGCCGTACAGCATGGATGAACCCTGGTTCTGCGTCAAACTGAAAGTTTAACTAAGTGGGATCAGCTGGATTGGCATTGCCGATGAGATCCCGTGATAAACTTCCGATACAACACATGCAACCCCAGTCCATCAAACAGCGGCCATTTTGGTTCTGACAAGCGGGAGCTATCTGGTCTGGAATCTGAGCTGAATCCCTAATCTCGCAGTGTGCCTGCTTGTCTGCGATGGGATCTCTCAATGTCTCTCAATATCACTACGACTAAACATGTGTCTATGACTGTCATCGTCGTGTGGGAGCGTCATATGATACACGATCTCTTATAGCCACTATTGTACTTGATGATGTAGCAGCATCGATGTTACTGTCTGGTTCAATAGATATATCACGGACTCGGAGGCCGAAGAGAAGCTCAGCAGCGTCATGATGGCATGAAAGGCGGTGGCCAACAATTGCTACGACTCCCGTTGAAGGATGAAGCACACGTTTCAATCTGACATTCGTCCAAGGGTCGCGCAAGGCGGGTTGATTGCCGGTGAGAGTCCGGCCATCCTCCGTATGAAGCTGGGGTCATGAGAGGCAGCGCACCGATGGCCTCATGAGACATTAGCAACTCCCTCTCAAAAGAGGGTTTCGGTTGATATTCTGTGCCTATTAGATGCGCGGATTGATAGGAGTCGACCAGAAATCGCTCGCCATCTTTCCAATCATTTGTCCGTCATTTTCCGTGGGTTAAAGAGAGACTAGACCCTTGGAGTAGTGACGTCAATCAGCTGAGCAGTTGGATCTTATGACGTCGAACATGTAGGGTCTTCAATGGAACCCACGCCGAGTTCCCCACGAAAGCTTGTCAAGCTACGAGCTGGATGGCTGGTATTCTTCTCCGGGTAATGCACCTCGACGCCATATTTCGGGCCTTGGTTTTATGCATCACATCAGCGAATTATAACGCTACATGTTGATTATATGTGCGAAAATTAATGCATCCTCTTCAATGACGGAAGAGAAGATCTAGTTAGCGCCCCCTCCCTCCTCTTAGGGACTCAGCCCTTTGATCCTCGCGCCAAGGTCACTCACTCACTGACAGTCTCACTTCCGGTTCAGATTCAAGCCGCGCCATGACCCAAGTTGTGACCTACTTTATTTGATGATCCCTGAATACGGAGTTCTCCTTTACTCCCTCCTCTTACTGCTTGTCACCTGTTTCATTACGTGTTTTATGCAGGCACCTCTTTACATAAAGAAGGATTTATCCCCAACATTCTACCCCTCCACTATCGAAATGCACATCTAGGCAACTCACAAGTTCTTGACTACCTACCTACGTTACATAAACCTTTGTTCTCTTACAACAACGTCAACCTATCAGCCCTTTCACCTCTCAGACACACAAACAGATCTTCGGATAGAGCCTCCATCTTCCGCTCTCACAGATCTCAACACAAGTACCACTGCTACACATATGGCCTACTACCGCCCGTCCAGACAACAAGCGCGCCCATACGGATATGACGATGACTACGTAGCGCCAGATCCCGGGAGGTCGTATGACCCTTACGACGACCGAAATGCCCATCCTCCCCGCAAAGTCAGAAGAGAGCCGGCGACAGATGCGTCACCTCCCCGCCGCTACAAGTCACAAAGGAGTCGCCGCCCTCCGAGTCCTGGCAGGCCAGGGTTCCCTGATGATCCTATGATAGAGGATGATCGGAGAGCCGAAGGCCGTCCCCGCCGTAGATACGAGCCGGAGCGCCGCGGACGGAGTGCCGGGCCTGATCGACGAAGCCGAGACATCAGTCCCCCACCCTTCGGACCTCCGCCAGATTCACCTCGCCGAAAGGCTCGCTCAGCTCGCCCCGATCGCGATTCTCACTACCCCGAGCGAGAATTTCGCCAGTCTTCACGCGAGCCTCGCTCAGGGCGGGATCGGGATCGGGAACGGGAGTTACCAATCCGTGGAAAGCGGGACGCACGCCCTGACAGAGACCCTCGATTCGAACGCGATGCTCCACCAGTGCATCCCTACGATCGTGATGCATATGCCCGAGAACCAACTTCACGCGCTTACCCCGATGATCCTCGAGACCAGCGAAGGTCCAAGCATCGCGATACTGATCCGGAATCGCCTCGGCGCCATGGAAGATCAGTGCCACCGCCCCCTCGGTCTACGTCGCAAGGACGGGGCCGAAAGTCAAGACATCCAGACTCCGACTCTGACTCGGAAGATGATCATTACGGTGCCAAACTTGGAGCTGCCGGAGCGGGAGCGGGAGCGGGTGCTGCTGCTGCTGCTGCCAGTCGACGACGCCCACGGTCTCAAACACGAGACCGCCGTGGGCGAGATCCTGCTCGATCTCCAAATCGAGGTCGGCCTCCAACCACACAGAAGAACCGCGGCGGCGCTCCTACCGGACGTCGCAGCTCCATGCCCGCTACCACTAAGCCACGAAATGCATGGTGGCAGAATCCCATGGTCCAGGCTGGTGCCCGTACTGCTTTCACAGCTGGTGCTCAGGCTGCGATGAAGTCTGGTCGTGATTCTGGTCCCTGGCTCGGCCCCAAGGGCGCCAAAGTTGCAACAGCTGCTCTTGGTGCGGCCTTGGTGGACGGCTTCATGGGCCAGAAGCATCCCAACAGTACCAGACAGAAACTGATGAGAGAGGGCATTGACCTTGCCTCAGCTCAAACCACAAGGGTTCCTGAGCACCACGGCTCTAGTCGGAGACGATAACGGCTGGCGGCACTTCATTCCTCTTTTTCATTGTACCTAATACTCATTTCCACAAAGATTGCAAATTACCTTACAAAAACATGCTCACGCATTGCGGAGGCTAGGCTTTCCAGAGAGCTTGGACAGTCACTGGACCGGTGCATTGCTATGGAGTTGATGATAGAACGATTATGACAACTGTACGATATTTACGAGATACCTTTCTGGATTTAAAGACTTGAAATTTACTTTGTGCTTCAATCGTGTCCGCAACTTAGGGTCTGATGCTTGACGTGATACGAAGAGGTCGGTGACAGCGAAGCTATGTTACACTATCTTTCTCAGTCTGGCCAATTTAGATTCCACGTGCGTTAAAGATAGTCCATAACTGACGTACCAACTCAAAGGTTTCAACAGAAGAATGACCAAAACGACACTCGTTACTCATCGGATGATAACCGTTTTCCACGAAGAACTCTCGCCATATATATCTCCAGTTGGCTAATTGCCTAGGACAGAGTAGAGTTCCACGGTCGACAACGATTGGCCATGCACATGCCGTTGCAACAAGGTCCTACAGGCTGCCCGCGTGTACCATAGCACTCGCCTACCATTGATCCTCGTCAGATATGCCGGATCACGGGATTTAGATCTGGTGTACTTACCGTACGTAGGAACACAACTGCCGGTGCAATTGACAGCAGTGATCACTCGAGAGGGGTTGACGAGGATGTGCTGGGAGCCATCCTTCGGGCTGACTTTGGGGATCAACTTCGCTTGGCCTTCGATGGCGAAGCAACACTGTTCAAGAGCATTGTAGTCTGAGTTGTCGATGACATCGACATTGAGATTATGATATGAAGAGTGCACATAGGGTAAGCGGTCGGAAAGGATGTGCTAACAGAAACGCCTACCAGTCTTGCGAGTACTGCCATCAGCAGGGAAAGCCATAGAGTAAGAAGCCAAATCACCATGGAAGGTAAGGTGAACAAGCTGAGGATTCGATCCTTGATGAACACCCCGAAGAGCAAGAACACTATATGAGGGAAGTAAGAGGAGAGCCGGAACAAGCTTCATAGTGTCATTTATCTTTGGAAGACGATTGTTTGAGCATGTGTGTTCTTGGCAATGGGAGTTTCTCTTATTGATCACTGAACAACGCAGGGGTGGACAGAATAGAATGATGGTAAGGGTGGCAGTTCTCCAATCACATGAATTATGTTGCGCTTTCATAGGTACATGATTATATAACTTGTGTCTTTGTTATCCGGAAACAGTGAGCATTTGCACGAACTAAGAATATAACTTACTGAGTAGTCCACAAGTATTAATTACAAAGGTCTGGAACAGAACAGAGCAGAGAAATGCAGACTCTAGTCTAAACAGTGAACAATTATGAATGAAATACTATGTTACAGGAGCAGTGGTAGTATAGATTCAGGCTGAGATCTTCTTAGATTCATTTCCCAGACACAACATCACCAATACTGACTCACTCATTAGAACAACCATTTTCTGCAATGATGGGTTACTGGCTAGGAGACGAAGTCTTTGTGGTGATATTGGAAAGTATTGGAAAGGTTCAGTAGACTCTGGACTACTTACAGAAGCACTATCCCAACCTCGGCAACCCAGGACCTCAGCCTGGTGGCCCGCTGTATCCCACCCAGGATGTGGTTGATCAACTTCTTCGTGATCTTCAGGTTGCTACGATGCAGGTACACGGCTTGTCTGCGTTCCAGCCATTCAACGCATGCGATAAGCGTGTGATATTACCTCTAACTACAATGGTAAGGACCTTGAAGGAGATAGTATATAAGCTACAGGTGGATATCTAGAACAGTAATCCCTTTTCCTGTTTATTAAGATGTTAATGGGAATTTTTACTTATACCTAGGTAGCCTGGAATAGTAATAAGCTAAGAGTGTAAGATAGTAATAATATAAATATAAAACCTTAAGTATTAATTATTTATATTATTTCTTAACTTAT
>NW_023502329.1:0-58324 GCF_013396075.1 Fusarium subglutinans
TATACTATAAAATAATAAAAATAAAGCTATTAAGAGTTATAAATACTATAAGGAAGTATTATATTATAAAGAAAATGCTTATAAAGTACTATAATAGTCTTACCTATATTATTAAGTTTAAAAAGATCCTATAGTTTAATTTATATAATATTAATAAGACTAGGGTGTAATTAAAGGAAACTAATAGTAAGACTATAGTTAGGACTATTATAACTTTTGGTTTAAAGTATATTAAGTTAGATAATTTAACCTAGAGCTTGGTTTTAAAGTCTATATTAGTAAACAGTTAGTATCTAACCCTAACTATTATTTTTACTAGTAAAAACCTTTAAGGATAGTAGTTTCTAAGCATTTTTCCTAATTAAAAATATACTATAAGTCTTTTAGGTTAGTTTAATACTAATATTTTCTTTAAATAGTTTATAGAGGTATTTATACCTAAGATTATATTATTAGACCTGTCTTAATAAAGACTTTTAGTCCTAAACTAGTATAAGTTATATATAATAGTAAAACTAATAAAAAAGGCTTAATTAAATAAGATTTAGCTCTTTTAGTTACCCTTATATTCTTTATATATTATATAGCTACTTAATGTTACTATATTTAGGCTATTAAAACAGTACTATTACTAGTTAACCCGATTTTAAGCCTTATATAAAGTAATATTACTATATTAGTAATAACTATTCCTAAAAGCTTATAAAAAGGCTTCTTAAAAAGCCCTGACTTAGAGGAATATTTTAAGTAGCTTCTTAGCTACTAGTCTCTTTTTAATAAATATTAAAAAGGCTTTAAAGTTATTAAAGCCTAAGGAGAAGAAATGCTAGTTATTTAAGGGGCCTATAATACTAAGGAAGTAGCAGGTAGTTAAGGAGACCTTATAGGGAATACCTTAAGGAAGTTAAGATATTAAAAAATAGCTTTAAGAGGCTTAAAAGAATAGAATTCCCTTAATCTATAACTTTAATTATATTATAAGGAAGGCAATAAAGTCTATTAACTAGAAGAATAGTTAAATATAATACCTAGAAAAGGAAAAAGCTATACTTAAAGTATTAGTAGTAGTAAAAGCCTCTATAGGCTAAGTCTCTATTTAATTTAACCTAAACTAAGCTTTTCTTATAATTAAACAGATTATTATAATATAAGATTAAGCTAAGAAGAATATATTATATTAAGTTAAAGAAAATATATAAAAACTATATAAAAAAAAGCTACTAAAAATACTAATAGTAAAGAGGACATTCTTTAATTAGTATTTAAAATCTTAGAATAATTAAATAAATACTTATTGCTATGTAATTAATTAAAGTTATCTATAGATTATATTATAAGGTTATTACAGGTATGCGGGGTCGGGGGGTATACGGGGTAGTGGTGAAATATATTAGACAAGAGTAGTCACGCTTTGAATATTCCTCAACGATGCCCATCCAACCCCAAACCCTGAAGTTCTTTTCCATGAAGGTCTCGGAGGGATATGGAGACGGGGAAAATGCTGTATCGAGATTATCGTCCAGGCCATCTGCCATTGGGTAGTAATAGCCGCCATCTACAGAATTCTTTTCTTGCTGGCATGTCCACTTGATCTGTCGAGAGCCAAAGCTGATGACCCGCGATGACACGAGATGTTCCTGAAATGTCCAGATTCGCATATGCACAGGATCCTTGTCTGTAGAACCGTCTAAGTCCATTTCCGACAAGAGCAAGGATCCTTGAGTCTCGTGGCCATCAACTTTCCACTTGTAAGGCAACTCAAAGATCGAGCCGTAACACCGATCAACCATTCTAGATTGTAGAAATCCCTCATCACCGTCCGAAGCACTTGCAGCTGAAATTAGGATGTCTGCTTGCTTGTAGAACTCTGACATTGAGTTAACTTGATGGTGTGCATCGTCCTCGTCATCTTGAATGATGCAGAAAGCATCCAGCCAAAGATATTCAAGACCGATCTGTCGCGTGACTTCAATGAGGTTCTGAATAGTTTTTGGTAGGCCTATGACTTCGATCCCTGAAGCCATTCTGTAGCCTATGTTTTCCTTGGTCGTTTGAGTTCGTTTTATTGCGTCCTTCTTTGAGCCGTTGCCCCATACATAACTAGCAATAGCAAAGGATACTCTAGCATCCTCGTTTGCTTCCAACAACCCAATAACGGGGTCACCGAGTTGACCTACATCCAGTAGTCGCTTCGGCATAGCCAGGTTTTGTTGATTCTCTCTGGCGCGTTTTTTGCATTTGGCATGACGGCGTCGGCATCTGTGCAACCGCTCTTTTATCCATGTGAAGCTTTCGGCCGAGCCAGGATGGAGATTGAAAGGCGAACCCTCAACAAATTTAGCAGCAAGATCATCTATTGGTTTAGTTAGCATGACAGATCATATCCTTTTTTCGTCTTGAACTAAATAGTTGTTCACCTTTTGGGACGAAAGCGAATAGCATCTCCTCTTCCTCATCTTCCTCGTAACCCTTGACTTGATTATCTTCTGGCTTCATTTCCCATTTGAAGCCAAGGCCCAGCAATATATCACTATTGGTCCAAGTCTGCGGTTTTAAGATCAAGTCGTGACGTGTTCAACAAGCCGGATATGAGATACGGTCGAACTTTGTTTGTAAAGTCTGGAAGAGCAGGCAGCCCGAGGAAGCCATCTCTGCCACTTTGGTGTAGGAAAACTTGCCTGTAGTATTACCATAGGTCGATGTATTATGGATCAGCAGCTTCTGGCAACAAATACAAGAGTGTGCCTGCAGCGCAGTAACTTTAGATTTAAAGCTTAGTAGATCTTGTTCCATTGTAAATAAGAGTATCTAACGATGTTTAGCCGTGCTCCGAAGATGAACGGTAAAGATAGCTCTCGTAACTCACTGTAAAGAATTATTACGACTGGTCTTATGTATATAACCTGATTATAGGCTAGAGGAATTAAATGTAGGCCGCAGGGCTTTTGCTTTCTGTTTCACTTGGGGCTATTTAACGAGAGAACGCTGCAGAAAAGGCTTGAGTGGAAAATTCCCTCGCTTATATACAATCCCAATTGCTGAGAAGTCAGCCTGCCGATACGAGCGGGGTAAGGCAGAATTACTTAACAAGATCAGAATTTATACGTGGCACCTTAAGCAACCAAATATTTGCTGTTGACACTCACCCTGACCTAAAATGTAACCTTGAAATGATGAGGGGGGTCTCGTATTTATTGGGTGCTTGCACTGCCCTATACTGTATTGATATCCAGTAAACACACAGCTGCGATCATGGTTACTGACATGGCCTAGGACCCCGGCCGCTTCTGGCCTTTTCTTTATTAGTAATATGGACTGTATTAATTGAAGCGACAAAAGCTGATTCGCGTAGATGCATTTAGTTCCTTTCAAATCCAGTCGATCACTTATCCCAGTTAGCTTCAAGTTGGACTATCAGCCATCTTTTATCTTGTCAGCAATATCTCAAGCCTTAATGCTTCTCAATCTAGAGGTTACATTACTTCGTTAATACCTCAAATTGCCTTACCGACGATTGCCCCGACAGCAGCTCATCCCTCCGCACTACTATGATTTCACATTGAAATGGCAAGTATCAGAGTCAAGTCACGCCCAGATCGTAAGCATACTGCATTTCTATATCACTCTCATGGCTATGTAACACTGCTAATATATTAGATGCAATCCAATAAACAGCCAAACGGTTTATAAATATGCCAGATTTTTATACTAAGAAAAATCCAAAACACTAGATTTAGAATGATATTTAATATTTAATATGTGATGGCAGGTCGTCGGATCTGCCAGGCCAATTAGCGCGTCCTTGCAGCCTACCTGGTACCTGGCTGGTCTGGGAGGTAAATCTGACCAAGTAAAACGATTTCTCAGATCCTCCGTGAGTGAGCTACCTTCAGCTTAGTATCCAGACTGGCTCAGGGGAAGGTAGCTTCTTAGCTTTTCTATCGCTAGCCCCACAACATTAAACCCGGCCAAGTTGTTTCCAACGTATGGCTCAGAAGGGCACCGATGATTTAATTAGCACAAAGGTGGCTAACACAAAGGCGCCACGGCGAGAGCTCTCTTCGGTGCGGTCTAAATTTGATCGAGATTTATTCCATGTCGTGGGACGCTGTAGCATCATCCCGCAGAGTATCGAAGGGGCGCTGGATCAGTACTCACAATCGACAATATCACATGATCGCGTGCATGATCATACGTTCTTCGACGATACAACGAGTCGGAGCTTGGCTGACTCTGAGTCTCCTACCACAACATCACAGGTAGAAATCATTCACCGTGTTTCGCGCATCGCCGATCGGTCAGATCAATGCTCTTAGATGCTCAGTGCTGAGGCGACCTGGAACCATCTTGTACATTGTCCTCTGCTCAACCTTTTGACCTTCGACGTTTGTGAGGCAAATGAGAGCTTATGGTTGTCACATGCCTCAAAATATATAATCTCCACCGTATACAAGCAGCTTCAACTCTCCCTCCCCCTGTTGTAGGCGTCGTCTGTAATTCCTCCAGGGGCAGAGTAAGTCTTGAAATGTGGCTGACCAACACTACTAGCCTTTTGCTGGAATCCGTTCTGGAGCCTCGTAATGTGCAATACGCTATTCTCTCGCATACGTGGGAGCAAGATGAGGTATCTTTGCAGTACTTTGGCAACCTGGACTTTGCAGGCGAAAAGCCGGGGCCTCAAGTACGCATGGGTTGATATTTGCTGTACTGACTAGACGAGCAGCGCTGAAACAACAGAAGCTATCAACTCCATGTTCGACTGATATAACAGATTCCGGTCTACTTTGGATTCATCTCAGACCTGTCATCAGTCCTAGGCGGAGGTCTCATGCTTGACTGGCTGGCTGGAGGAGGATATCGCTGGTTCAGCTGAGGATGGACACTGCAGGAGCTCATCCCGCCACAAAGGATCCAGTTTTTGGGTAGCGCGTGGCAGCCTCGAGGAGATCGTTTTCCTTTGCGATTGGGAATCTCATAGAAGTCAGGGATAGATATACCTGTTCTTCAGAACAGTGCCTGTCTTTCAAGAAACCCTGTCGCGAGAAAGATGACGTGGGCCTCGGCTGGCAAAACTACCAGTGTGGAGGACATGGCTTATTGTCTGCTGGGCATCTTTAGTATCCACATGCACTTGCCTCCTTTTACATTTCAAGAAGGTGAAGACTAACCATATCCCAGGCCACTGATATACGGCGAAGGAGCCAGGGCGTTTCTTCGACTACAAGAAGAGATATGCAGGGAGAGCACTGATCTGTCACTGTTTGCCTGGAAAGCGAAGTCAGACTCAGACCCAGAGACCTCAAAACAAAGATTCAGAGGGATTCTTGCACCAGAGCCTTCCGAGCTTTCTCATCGCCAAGATGTTCTCGCGTATCACGATTATCTCGATTCAAATTCCGAGTATTTCATGACAAACAATGCACGGCGAATGGAGGCAAAGCTGGGACTTATTGAAGGCCCCGGTTACATCTTGGCACTGAATCGTGTCACTCGTACTGGAAAGCATTTGTCTTCTCCTTTGAAGTGGATTGGTATTGTTGCGGGTACTTTCCTCCCTGAGTCCCTAGTGCCGGTCAAGCACCTATTTTGTAGAATTTGTCTGCGAACTCTGCTTCCAGCAACTCGAACGCCCTTAAGACCTGCATTAATCTACATCCGTTATCAAATTCAGACTGCATAACGACTGGATCTTTGGATGCAGATGAGCCAACAACACTCGAATCGGGCATGGAACCTCCAGACTCAGATGCAGATGCGTCACTCTCATCCTCCCAGCTATCGGGAACCTCAGCAGTAGCCTTAGTCTTTGCTAACGCTTTAGCAATATCCTCGGGTGCTTCATCTGCCTTCTGTACCTCAACCACCTCTGGAATAGCCTCTTTGTCTCCTTCGCTCATGTCACTCATGTTGTCATCACCATCAGTATCCTCCATGTAGAAGCCGCCCCCTGAGTCAATCACGCCCTTGAGGCTGGTCACGATGGTCTTAAGTACGAGGGAAAAGTCCTTAAGATGAAACCACACGTCGCCCCGCTTGATAAGGTTATCGCGCACCAGCACTTTCAAACTCCCGTGTTTGAAAAAGTCATAGAGATAGGCGTTTAGCTCAACAGTGGTATCGATCGGCCAGACTGGGAGGTAAGGGATAGAAGACTCTTCTAGAAATACCCCGTTTCTAACTGTCGAACACAGCTCTTTGATTGAGTCAAAGTCATCCGTGAATCCAGAAAGTGCCACAAACGGGGACCGGATGACCGGTGGAGGGTCGCTTGTCAGACTGCACCCGCTTCCTTTCTCTGGTCCAATCGGAATCTTGGTCAGTGGAAGTGTGCGGTCTGGTAGGTCATGCAAGTGTGCATTGATGTAAGATGATACATAGTCCTTGAAAGTCAAGAGGGTTTCCCGGTTATGCCGAACAAGTAGTTGCTCTGCAGCAACTGGCAGTCGTTTGAGGAAGATATCAGATGAAGAGCTTTCGACGATTTCTAGGGCTTTCGCAGTCTGCTGAATAGGAATTCTGTTGAACAGGTGGCTGAGCACCAACATCATCTCGCGAAGCACTCTCTCACGATCGCAGTCAATGTCGTTGCACAACTTATGAAAGTAGCCACCGCGGAGCAACGAGTGAAATGCAAAGACGGCGTTCTCCGTAAAGTACAAATGACCTACTAATCCCGCGAAGTGAATAGGCACTCCTTTTACCGAGAGAAGGTTTTGGCGTCTCAGGTATTCGATCGAGAAGCGCAGGTGGTGTTTGACTGTCATTTCGGCATCTGGTCCTCCTAGGTATAAGCGAGTTTGTGATAAGAGAGATTTGACCGCGCTGACAGCGAATTCATTGTTGTTCGTTCCACTCAGGAGGACAAATAGACGAAGGACAAGCGTGGTTGAGATTGGGAATTGGCCCTTAAGAGCAGGTAGCCGAGAGGACATGATCTCGTGCACCCGATCTCGGCTGATACCGTTAAAGACGACATTTCCAAGCAAATCGAACCCACGTCTTCCAGCGCGGCCGGACGCCTGGCGATAGTTCTGAGGGGACAGAAACATAGAGTCCCCGCTGAAGACGACTGTCTTGCAGGGCATGTTAATGCCAAGTGCAAGGGTTCCAGTTGCAACGACTAGTCGGATATAGCCCTTCCGGAAGAGTATCTCTACACTACATTCAGTCAGAGACCATTCCTCGCATCTCAGTCCTGGGTCAAGGGTTGAATGTGAGATGGACAAATAGATTGAACTTACATGCGACGGTACTGGAGGTTCATACCGGCGTGATGAACACCCAATCCACGTCGAAGGGCATCGATTAGCCATAGCTGGACTTTCTTCGGATCCAGTCGAAGCAACAAATCGTCAAGGTCTTTCTGCTGCATTATTTTGGCGTCTGCGAAGCTGAAGTGGTCTAAGGGGGCCTCGGGATCGAAACTCTCCCAAGGGCTGGCCTCAACACTCCCCTCCTCCCGGGCGATCTCAAGCTTTGATGGATTCCGTTCCCCACTTTCTGAGCGTTTGGAGAATCGAACCTCGCGGTTATTTCCTTTCTGCCGTTGCCACTGTTCAAAGTCGCGGAGTTTCTTCTTCCAGGTAGTGTCACTTCCCTTGAACGCCTGTTCGGCGTCGTTCAGTTTACAGGAGATGCTTCTGACAGCTTTTTCGCACTCGGAGCGGTCGTAGTTAAAAACAAGAGCTGGCAAGGCGTCCTGTAAGTGAAGCTCACATGCCAAAGTAAACAGCCTATCAATATGGTCAACGGGATTTGATTGCACGCAGTGTTGGATCTTGGAAGTCCTTTCATTATGTGCTGAAGAGTCAATGCTCTCTTGCAAAACGTAGAAGGGAGATTCGGGGTTCTCCATGGCCTCCTTTAACTTCCTCTTTAGGCGTTTCTCCCATTCCACAATATGAGATTTTTCGATCACCTCTGGCAGGACTATCAGAGGGTCAAGTTCGCTCTGGTTTCCGAGGAGGTCTTTCGTAAAAGTGCTCTGCATGTTGTTCCAAAGAGTGAGGCAGTCTCTAGCCTCCAGAGTGATATCATCTAGCGCTGCAATGTTCCTGTTAAACAGATCGGTCAGTACCTGCCCCCAGCCTCGGCATTAGGGATCAAACTCGCCTGTCTTTAAGGGCTACTATAGGGTGCACAAACTTGAAGTTTGGACTGATGCTGTCACCCTCGTCGAGCCCTGGTACAGGAAGTCTGGAAACCTTTGCGAGCCCATTGAAGCTAAAGTTATGCGGAGGCTCGTAAATGAATTTACGGAGATCAGAGTATCGGACTTCATGCACAACCATCTTAATTCTAAACCCCTTTTGTGCCTGTAATTTGGAAAGCCAGTCCCTAAGCTCGTCAGGGTTTCCAACAGTCGCCGAGAGGGCAATGATAGGACACGGGGCAAGCAACAGCAGCTGTTCCCAGATGATACCATCCTCAGCTTGTCCGATACAGTGAACCTCGTCAAATATGATTCTCTTCACACGCCGTGACCATGCAGTTGGGCTGCTAGCGTTTGTCGGGGCCAGGAGCATGATTTGCAACATGTGAGGCACTGTAACCAAGATTTGGCACCGAGCAGGGTTGTTGATGCGGTAATCACGTGTGTGGATTGCCCAAACGGATTTGCCTTCCTGCGTCCTGAATCGTTTGGAGAACCGGGCCTCGATCTCCGCAGCAATCTGGTTCACGAGGGCCTTTGTGGGAGCGACGTACACCAGGACTCCATCGTCGCTCTTCTCAAGTACTTTCTTCATGGCGTAGAAGGATATGAAGGTTTTTCCTGCAGATGTTGGAGCCACAACTAACAAGCTTTCATCGGCATCAATCGAGTCGAGAATGTCCCGCTGCCAGGCATCTGGTTCAAAGGGCACTCGTCCATCGGGCCGAGAGTCAAATCGCCTATCCATGTAAGGCCCCCCGTGATGAAGCTGAAGAAGTCGATGATCCTGTAAAAGTCTCGGTGCATCTTTCATCATCATCCAAGGTAAGATGGCGAAAGGCAGCTTGCGTTGTGGCCCCTGGATAGTGATCCCCAGCTGGCTTATTGCGAGGGTTCTCATGATTCCTTGGGCGGCACTTGCAACATCTGGCGTACACTTGTCCGATCTCGAAATGACCTTAAGCCAGTTCCATATCATAGATATAAGGTATAGCCCTAAGAACGTTAGTTCCGTTTTTCCAATAACAGAAAAGTCATTCTGATGGCCGAAGTTGGAACTAACCTCTGGAGGAATCCTCATCGACCTGTTTACGCGTCTGGTCCCAGATTCTCCGAAGTATGTGACAAAGATACAGTAAGACTTCTGGCTTAACAGAAATATGGCTTCCTGGGGATCCATCAGATAGAAAATCCAGAGCCTTGAGATATTGCTTAACTGGACTACCAGTGTTCTCAATTTCGGCACATTTTATGGCCCAGAGGTGCAAGGCATCGTTTTGCTTTGCTATCGCTTTCTTCTCATTCAGCGCACAGGCAGCTAGGAGTGCCTTCTGTTTACCACCTCTGAGACCTTGATTGCCTACCTTTGCCTGCCTTCTACCGTTTGTGTCTGCATCCAACCCAGCGTGAGCCGACTTTTGCTTGGTGAGTGCGCCCACAACAATAGTTTCTCGGCTGAAAACCTTTCCAACCGAGTTGCTGAGACTCGCTGCGTACAAAATTACATCTGCCATTTGTCTTTGATGTCTCCTGCGCCTAAGATTCTCCAGCCAGACGGGGACATTGTCACGTGTCATCCTTGTACTAGTGGTGATTGGTTTGTAAGCATGCCAGTGACGAAGATCTTGGAACACAACCTCAGCAACAGGATCGACATCATCTACCACTTCTTTGACCCAGACATCCTCGAGGAACTCATTTAGTACGGGGTGATCGAACGACAAAACAGTGGGAGTCGAGTGAGGTGGTATAGGAGGTAGGTTACTCTCTGATGCTTTGAGAGCCATGAAAAGGCCTCGACCATCCATGCTCCTGTGCCCAAAAGCGGTTGCCGAAAGAACTTTTGCTCGGTCAACAATGGGCATAGGAAACTCGGATCCATCCCGTATCGATTGGAGAATGTAAAAGAATATACGGCCATCGAAGAGATCAAATAAATCCCACTCGGCTTGCCTTGTCACAGCATATCCATTCTCTGCCAGATTTTGGGATGCAGTGCAAAAGAGTTGTACAAAACCAGTGTCGTAGTTATCAACAACGTGTTTCGAAAATCTCTCTGGGTGGATATTTCGGTTTTGGAGATGGCAGGCTCTAAGAGCAGCCATGTGAAGAAGCAGCGCCTCCACAAGCTCGAGGTCAACGCCAGATATCTCACCTTCCTTCGAGGATTGTTCAAGGAAAACGCGGCAAAAGACGGCAGCGAACTTTTCTCTTGCTGAAAGGTCCGAGCTTTCAATTGAGAGTCTCAGCGTCTCGTCAAGTACTTTCTGGGACAAGTCCGCCGATGGCTTCGTCTCACACGTGGGAGTGTCGATATAGAGATCTGGCAGCATACCCTTCGAACCACTCAGGAGAGGCATGAAAATCTGAACCCATTAGCATTGACACAACCTTAGGATTCAAGTCAATCGGGCTTACTTTTGAACTCTTCCATGAAATCGAGTTGATGAGGGCCACATTTCTCCCGCTGCTTATGACTTTCCATATAAGATGTCGAAGGCGAACAGACTGGTCTAGGCTGACTCCCCTTCCATCATCACAGAGCATGAAATGTACTGCATTGTTAGCGAGATACGCTCTACACTCTTGACTGTCAAAGGAATCAAATTCCAGGATCTCGAAGTCGGCGATGCCTCGGGTAAGGTGCTGGATGAGAATCCGGCGTGTAAGCTTGTACTTGTAAGGATGTTTCGAGCCGGCGCTACCCTCAGACGCGCAGACATTTTCAAAGTCACGAAAGAACACTATATCAAAGTTGCAGTCCCCATTCTTTAGATTTACGAGGAACTTCTCCACGGCTTGAATGGCGTGCAACAACTGGAAGCCTTCTACAATGGTTTGTCAGGCGCTATCTCACAAACTCCAGCGAAATGGAAGGACTTACTGTCAAAATCAACTCTGGCCTCGATGAGGCAATACTGCATCAAAGCCTCTCCATGGATTAGGAATAGCTCTCGGCCTGCAAAGTCTCCCACAATATCGACTGTGAGCGGCTGTAAGCCTTTGTACCAGTTCAAAAGCGCCTCCTCGGATGGCTTCTTATCTGTTGAAGCCATGAGGATACCTTCAGCTGTTGCAGCTTGGTATTTCTTTCTCTACAATTAATAAATGTACGAGAAGTGGCGATTTCTAAAGTTGTAAGCGAATGACGGGTAGATGCAATTCAGGGAGGAGGGGATAGCATTTATCCCAGGAGGCCCACCAGGAGGCCCACCACAGGGAGACAACACATACCAAGACGCTAAGATCTTCTCCCCCTTGTCCTGCAGACGCGCGACGCTGTGTGTAAAAAGATAAAACCAGACTAGCTCATATCAAATTGCACCCGCTTGCTTTCAGCTGTAAACATCCTCTTCTATTCTTAGTTGTCGTGCACCCCTCTCTCTTTCTCTCCACCTTATTTCCTGTGTCCATGCTCTGGCGACTTGTCTTTTCCATGTCGATCAATCGCCTGTGGTTAATTCACTTACGTATGCAAATGCGTTTTTTACTTTCTTATGATAACCACTTACTTTCTGAAGAATTATCTCTAAAGTTCCTTTCTATGTGTATAGATCCATGCTATCAAATGCCTAGCAGAGTATAGCGGACTTACCTAAGAGTCATTCTTACTACTAACCTTCTTGGTGTATCATTATTTGTAAACCATCACCCAGCAGAGGTAGATAAGTAACTGATGCAGCCTCTTTCATACCCTGCCCCTGGTTTGGTATATCTCATTTGCTCCGAAATTGGAATTTGTGGCCCTTCCATAGAGCCCCATCATTCAGTGGTCAACTTCTAATACGATTTACCCTCTAAAATGGACCCAAGTTCCAAATACGGCAATACTAACATGATTCTGGCTTCAACCGTCAAGGCGTTACTCTGTGATGTTCTCCTTGATTGGTTAGATCAAGCCGACTGCATAATTGGCTGGTTCAATTTGACCTTCACCTTAATTGAGGCTCTTTCAACCAAAGCTGGAATGTTCGTTGTGGCTACTCCACGCTTTGCACGATACCAGTGTGATGTCGATTGAAGATTCATTCTTGGGCTCACCTCGACGGAATTAGCTGAGCATCGCACTTCTCAGCTTCCTAATGCTTTCTCAATTGACTGTTACTTGAGTCTATGCGGCACCTGATGCTTGCCCCACGCGCCATATCTCGTTATCGCTCTCTAATTTCTGCACCTGTGAGTGCCTGTGTCTTGGGAATGAGGCCTCCTAACACCCCGGTCTATGCTGATGTGGCAAATGAACTCTACAAAGGGCATGGACTGCGAGCAGCAGATAGCGAGTTGAACTTCTTCTGATAGGGTCGATTGCTAGCCTGCATATGCAGTCATCCCATTTAGCATTGCTAGAGCATTTATGATCAGAGAGAAGAGGAGAGTACTCCGTGTGATGATAACCAAAAACGTAGGAAGCTGGAACTGAGTCCTTGGGGAACTAAATCAAACGACCTCAATACACCAAGATTCGCTGCCATTTCCCCCACCGAGGGGTCATCTTTTGTTTTTCCCCTTAGTTGGTGTCCTAACTTTGGTTATATCAGAAGTTTTTTTTCGCTGAATTTCTGATTGGTTACAAAACCATATGGAAAGACAGCATGTTGGCGTGTCGTTTTCTCCTACGGCTCATGACATAGTAGGCAGCAATGCATGCCATGCCAGGTCGTGTCACCCGCCTGATAAGAAACTGGAGCAACGGAGGAGGTCCAGAGGTGTAATGGACGCAGCAACAAGGAAAGGTCTAGCACGCGTGAAGCAACTGGACGAGCCAGGATGAAAAGGTTACTGGTTTTTCTGGTCGGGTTTTTCTGGTCGGGAGAAGTGTCCGGCGCTCTATTGGTGGTGTGGAGTTACCCCATCCAGTTATCTGTGCTGGATCCCCACACAACTGGTATAAGTTATTTATAGCATATTTCTGTACCATATAGACCCTTTATCACAAACTGAAATTAGAACCTCCAGCGTGGAAATGGTTCACGGAATGAGGGGAACATTACCGGCGTAGATAGGGTCAAGTGCCAACATTCAGGCTTCATTCACAAAGGGTTGAGGCCTGCAGGCGAGACTGAGGTTACAGTAGACTATAGGTGAGATGAGCCGCTGAAATGCAAATGCAGTGGTTGGCGGAAGAAAAGAAGCTCGGCGAGTAGAAATACGCCCATAAGCACATTCCTCACGTCAATTTCTCTGCTAATTATGTGCGGTGGTGGGTTATAACAGGCCATCCAAAATAACCGGTATTTATCAATTTGCTGGATTGATGTCTCGTGGAGATGTCATAATCTTTTAGCCATTAATCAATCAGTCGCAGCATGGTATCTCAAGATTCACTCAATCTTTGGTAGTCAATGAGAGTCAGTTGAATGGGAGTAGAAAGTGGGTCACAAGCTGATCAAGCACCTCGAGATGCATTAGAAGTGTAATTAATCCAACACGGGAATAGAACAGGGAGCAGAAACGAGCAATTGAGCTTGGGCGTTAAGCAAATAATTTATGACTCTATATTTCCACGCAGGCCACCTCAATGCCTTAGTGCCTAATACAACATAATCCTCCTTGTAACGAAGCTTCCTAGTACTCCTCATCAAGAGCGTTCTTACCAGCATGACATCTCTGTTTAGCGACAGCATGGCGTTTCTAACACTAAACGGGCAGCTACAAGATCTTTGCGTCCTCATCGGGACGCGACAATTGCCCCCATTGACTGGTGTGACGTTCTTCGCAGGGTCTCCAAATGGCCAACCGCACGAGTAACCGAGACGAAAAGACTCAATTTCTTCACGCGCAGGCTCGAGCGAGGCGATCAGGCGGTAGCGAAGCTCTATGTATAGCTGTATAGCTTAATCCGCTCATGTTGATGGTCGGGCTGGAGGGCAATAATAGCTCTAGGTTCAGTATTGAACCCATGGGGAGAAGTCGGAGTGCGCCGCCGCATTATACTCAACTCTTAAAATTAGATCTCATACGCCCGATAACGCTCATCCTGGTGACAATTCCGCTCCTGCAGTCGGAGATTCCTGGCCCCTCCCGAGCTTCGAGTAGCTGTCGAGCTCGGGTGTTGGCTGTTGCACGATGAGAGACTCGGGAGATGACGCCGAGCCAGCTTGTCCTTGTGCATGTTCTCTCTCGGTTGGTGAAGGTGTTTGTGGAGGACTATATGAAGCTTGCGGCTTCAACGATGGGCGAGTTCGTCGATTTGGTCGAGCCCTGGTTGTGTCGCTGGGTTTGGCGACCTTGCGACGAGGCTGATCTTCCTCGTCCTCAGTTTGGTGCTTTCGCTTCTTGTGCATGGCCTGATTCTCAGCCGTGTCTGCTTCAGTAGCATTGCTAGAGGGCTTGGTAGCATGATCGTTCGATGGTAGAAGCACAGACTTGGTACTGTTCGATTCGGCTGCCCTGGCTTTGCGTCTCTTCTCCCTCGCAATCCTTCGCGCCTCTCGCTTAGCTTCAACAGCAACAAAATCTATTCCGGCACTCGCATATACGCGAATCGTAGCCTGGCGCATCGATTCTCGCATTTTTTCGCAGCCTTCATCCTCGGTGTCGTTGTCGGAGCAGCTCAACTCGACCACAGGTTCATCGAAACACAGGGGCTGCAGGCACTTGGGCACTGGGTCGGCTTCGATAGCGCAGAGACGTCGATCAAGTTCCTCGAGGAAATCGGGGTCAGGTGTGGCGAAGCACATGGGTAGAGTAGGCGTCGATGGAAATGTCACCAATTTGGCGCCGAAGGTCGGGACTGGGTCCTCGAGAGGCTTGCGATAGAATCAGTACAGCTCGAACCATCATTTAATATGCTAATATACTTACCCCGTGGTTTTTTTCATAGCTATCGGCCAGGCATTGTCGCCAGCCGCGTTTTCTCTGTCCTGGAAACATTTGCGGCGCTGATTGATGGATGGTGTTGAGGTGAGAAGCGACTGGCCTGACGCCAAATTGACGCGTCGATGGCGGAAGAATAATCGCCCGTTGATCACGCCTTGCCCATACCAGCACGTCATTGGTCACTTCTTTGATCTTCAGATCTTAACCCCAGCTTAGTAACTTACCCTGCACTCGCCAGACCCAGAATCATTTTACCCCTCCAGCAACTGTTTATTTCTAACTCAAGCTCATATGGACAACCCAGAATTATGGATATATCAGATATCCCAAGTAGCCAAGAGACGGCCGAAGACCCTACTTTACCAGGCTCTTCAGCGGAAGGGGCTAGTATTATTCTTACACCAGATAACGCTGAGGCGCGGCTGGCATTTAGTGAAGTTGCCGAGTGGCTACAAGAACAGAGCGAGGATCCTGATGTCCAAGCTGCACGACAACACACACGAAAATGCATGTGGATTTCCTCAAAGCAACAAAATGACCATGAAGTTGGTCGATTACTTAGGCCAGCATCGGAAAACCTGTCATCGTCATCACCAATTTCGTCACCACGGGACCCAAAATCATCATTTCGCACAGACAAGAAAGAGGAGAAGCATCAAGAGCAGTCTAGAATCTGGAAAGGCCATTACTTCATATCGCTCGATCAACCCCCTCGAAATCCGTCAAGAGGATGGGTAGTTGGTTCCTTGAGAAATGGGCCTCATTTGAACGATGTCGTCCTTTGTTTACGTTCGGCTAATGAAAAGCTGTACAAAGTCCGACGCAATCAGGCTATTCTCCAAATTGATGAAATAAGTTTCATATATGTGCAGCCAATGACTGATAGATCTATCACCTTGGTCAACGGAGATAAGATCACCAGGAAACGAGTTTTCAACCACTCATCCGCTAGCCTGGCATTCGGCTCCCTCTGCTACCGCATCCAGTATGCTCGAGGGTCTTACGCCGACGACTACCCCAGCAGAGTCAAGCGTTACTTGGACGAGCACCTCAATATTTCTAAGACTCTGCTGGAGCTATCACTGACACCAACACCATCTGAAAGCAGTCCCATTGTCATCGGACAGTGGACTATCAGCGCAGGCACTGTAGGCAAAGGAGCATCCGGAATGGTCAGCATCGCTTCAAATGACCATGGCCAACGTGTTGCTTTAAAGAGAGTGCAGGTTGGGAGAGATAGGGAGCGCACACGGAAAGTCCAAGCGAAGCTGGAGACACTGGCTACATTATGCCAGAGGAAGAACGAAAGCCGTCTGCTGCGACTTATCGAAGTTATCACGGATGATGTGAGATCATCTAATAGGATAGCGGACGTTTGGTTCGTTCAAGAACCAGCTGCTCAGGACATACTTTCCACCGCACTCACAAGGGGGTTCTTCAAACAAGGTCAAGAAAGGTGAGATCATCGCTGACAGTACAACGTCGCCGCACGAGCTTACCAACCAGGATATCCATCGTCACAACCGTTCTGATAGACATCCTTGGCGCCACAAACTTCCTGCACAAACACCGCTGGATACATGGAGATCTCAAACCCGGCAACATTGGCATCCGTACTTGGACCAGCGAGAGCATATCTGTGGTGCTGCTAGATCTCGACGATGCAGAGGAAAGCCCCTTTCCAGGTAGACATCACCCTGCTCGGCCTGGAACTGGCGGAACGATCGGGTGGCTAGCACCTGAGCGAGAGATGACAGGGTACAACGAGCTGGCTGATATCTGGAGTATCGGCGTAATGGCCATTGAGATGATTTCGGGGCGACATCCGTGGCGACAGGGCAAGAATCCATGGAGGCCTGGCTCTGAGGCTGGTGAGTTGCAGAAAGAGTTTCACGACATGTATGGAGAAGCTATTCATGCTTTAAACAGGCTTCATGATAAGGGTCCGACCTTATTTCCGTTGTGGCAGAGTTGTGCTAACCTTTTTGCTAGCTTTGAGGAACGCCATTATTGGCATGGTGCGGCATCCATATGCTGAGACGTCGACACAACGCCAATCAAGACTTACGGCGAAAGAGGCTCTGAGACTTCTGGGTCATGTTGAAGATGATGAAAACGCTAGCAAGCGACAGAAATGTCTTTGAGATCGATGAAGGCTTTCGGGCGCTGTGACTGGGATCCTAGAGACCGTAAATCTGAAGAGACTAGAACGTAGAGAACTAGAAGACAGAGCACTTCCAAGCTTCAGAGACGCAGGTATCGACCTGACTATCGGTCAGCCTACACTTGGAAATGTTGATAGGCATCAGATGACGAATGAGACTGACTCGAAAGAGACATCTTGCAGCATGACTAAACTCCCCAGTTTTAAATAGACCGTTAGTTAGAAAAGTAACGTTACGGAAGGTGGATGGAACGACGGACGGCGGATCGCTGGAACTGCAATTTCGGGACTTCTGTATAAGGACTGAATACTCTCCAGTTCGCCTCATCAGAGCTTTCATTAGCTCCTCCCACGATTTGCTCAAGTATGAGTTGATGGTGTTGGTCTACAAATGACATGGGGTTCGTCAGTTGCGAATCTTGACTGCCTCTGCGCGGCTTCATCCATGATGCCGACCGCATCGCTTCACTGGGAAATTGTGTACTGTGAGAGACTGATGCAATAAAGAAACCCCTTTTATGAGTTCATGCATCATTGAAGACTAGTTGACAGGCTCTGACTGTAACTATGCATTCACTTAGTATCGTGCGTTTCGCAAAGACTACTGATAAGCCACCGTCCGCCCTCCAACCTAAAGGAGCAGACACTGACTCCATGGGAAATTTCAATACTGCCATCCTGAAGCACGAACGGTGCCCAAACGAAGCCCAGATCACTACAACGCCGTGCCTCGCAGTTAAGAAGCCGCTTCTCAATTGTAGGTCCATTCTGAGCTTGTTGCCGTAAGCGCTCAATGAGTTCCGGCTACATGAACATCTTCGGTGTATGACCATCTTTCGATATCGTAGCCCCCGAACCAGGTAACAGCAGGGCGGGAATGGCCTCCCAGTCTTGAGTTTTGATGCTGTCGAGAAAGTCTTGGAATGGAGCGATGATTTCTGACACTGGACCCGTCTCGACTGACGGCACCGGCTGCTCAGGTGACAGATGCTTCATATCAACAAGTGCTGAAATACGCCATGGGTTTCCGTCGCTCAGGATGTCGTCAGATTTATGGTGCAAGGTGCAGAGGTGAACAGTATGGATGAACTCGCCACGGCCATCCATGGAGGCTGACCAACCCACGAACACAGCAGCTATGTTTTGAGAGACCCATACATCCGCCCGTGGTTCTGCCAATTGATGCTTAAAGCCTGTTGGTCCGGACTCTTGTTGTTTGGCGAGCAATCCACTAACGCGCTCATACATGTCGTCAAAGCGTTCTGTCTTGAGACCACCCATCTCTGGTGGGAAAGGAACTGTGATTAGACCATGCGGCAGGGCGAAACGTTGTCCTTCTTTGAATGGGGGCGGGGAACTGAAATAGTCGTGAAAGCCACGGACGATATCCAAGACTTGCGCCTGCTCGGCATTAAGCTGTGATGAAGACGACATGTTACCAGTTGCCAGTAACTACTAGCAACTTAATGTGAGATTTTTATCTGGCTAGAGCTGAGAGTCAGGTGCCTTTATACTATTCTTTTAGCAAGTAAGCTGACAGGATTTGAAGGATTCTTACTGGCATCGGCGCCGTCAGCTTACTATTGCATTTAGCCTACTACTGTACGCAGTCATCGTGGTATTTCGACGAAATACAATAAATTGGGCCCGTGTACGAATGACATCTTTCCATTTCTATGCAGCACCATATACATATATATGACATGTGAATCGGGCTTCCCCCAGGCTTGGGTCCTTGGGGGTTTTGGTGGAATTCGCGCAGGCAATTAACAGAGGCATTATATTTTTTTCAAAATTTAACCACAACGATGCATCTAGCGATATATATAAAAACCGATAGAGAATAAAGCAGTTAATTGTTTAATCTCCCCATTGAGTCATTCTGGCTTAACTTTAGCTAAAAAGAACACAGGAAAAGAAAGCATCTAACTCTGTGTCGAGACCAAAGCATGATGGCTGCTTACGAAATATGGTTACACCCTGATTGCTTGGTCTAGAGCTCAAACCAATAAACCTGAAGAAACTAGAACACATAAAACTGTAGACGGAGCTCTTTTAAGCATGGAGCCCCCGTGATGGTTAAGTTCAGAGGTGTAAACTTCGACTCGACCCGTGGTGTCGGCCAACCTGGATTTAGACATATTGATAACCACCAGATGAATTATGATGCTGAATCATCAGAATAGTCTGACTGGAGCTATTTCTATTGCAAGACCCACTTTTGACCGACCTTGTGTAGGTTAATGTGAGCCAGCTGCTGATAATTCTTCATCTGTCTCAGTGAATCCAAATCGATGTCCCCATTTTCCATCCTAGCCTTGTCTACTGCACTGATGGCAAACAATACTGGCACTGTCGAGCCTTTCATAATTTCAACCTCTGCTTTCGCTGACTCAACGATAATGCATATCAGAAGAGAGATAGAGAGCGTAACCTGCACACTTAGAAGTGCCAACCATTCCCACCTAACCTGGACGTATACCTCCGAGTTTAATGAAACACCATCGACGTTGGACTGATCAGGAAGGAGTCTGTTCGAGCCGGTATTAGGATATAGCGCAGCAGATAAAGAAGTAGATGAACTTACGTGTTTGTGAGACTGTTAGCCACGTTCGCCGCCATGCCCTCCAGGGCAGTCCACCAAGCTCTCTCTGCCTCCTGAATTTCAAGCGTGGAATTGCCCTTTGCAAGCTTTTGTAGAACCTCTTTGGTGGCTTGTGCTAAGATGTCACTGCCTGATGTATCACGTCTTGGTTCCCCTGCCAGAACGACAGTGTAGCCACTTAGCGATTCGTTTAACTGAGCTGCTATTGTGCTCGTAGTTAGCCGACCAATGGTCCATGTGACGTCGTCTTTGCCTGGTAGTTCCAGATGCACGTATCCACGATAATCATCCCCTTGCAATGCGTGTAACTTTGGGATCTGAGACGCCGACTTGTTCATCCGAACGACATTGTCGACTACTTCAGGATGATAAGTGTCAATACACCAATAGTGAGATACCTCGAGTGCCCGAGGTACGAGATTAGATCCATCCCAATAAATGGCAAAATAATGGAGAATTGATACATCTTGCAGATGCTGATGTACCAGGGTTGGCCCACTGCCAAGGGAAAATGTTGGGGCGCCAGTGAATCTGGCACGACTTTTGCCCGGTTCAGTCCAGACACCATTCGGCAGAGTGATATTAGGATTACCATCATGGAAATTGACATCCGCCTCAATCAGGTGGGTGACATCTGGGGAAAACCTTAGACACAACGAGCAACCGTTTTGGAGGGGTGATATATAACGTACTCGTAACCTCGTAACCTATAGCAAGCGTGCTGAATTCTGGCCATCTGCAGTTGGCTGAGGCACACTTCGGTTCTCTAAAGGGGATCGTTTCGGTCACCAAATTATTGATTCCTCGCCTGACACCTCTTGCAATTGCTGGCTGGTTCACTATGCGTATTTGTCAGACATTTACCAACCAAATGTTGCAGCATATGCGTCGTTAGAAGCCAGTAGTCAGAAGTCGGTGACTTACTGAAAGCATAATTCGACTCATCCTTCCCCCAGCTCTCCCCTAACCTCCATGCCTCTGCACTTCCCTTGCTTCCATCTTGGTCAAATCTAGACGGGTATGTGACGGCAAATTGAGTGATTGTTGAGGTGGCAATCGTGGTACTCAATAGAAATGCAGCGATGATACCAACAACCCTATTTTTGTGAGTAATCGTGCGAACTTGGGTATCTAGGAGGCAGAGCTTACCATCCTTTGGTGTGAGAGAGCAAGCTCAGGCTACCACCTAGGCCTCTTGACGCCTTGTCAAATGCTTCGAAGTCCTTGAGCGGTCGTGGCTGCTTGAACCAAATCCACTTGGCTTGTGCTAAACCTTCTGTTACAGGAATGAGTAATGCGGACCTGCATATGGTGGCTATGCAAGCTAGAACTGTATTCAAAGTGATACCGGAAGGCCAATCAGGCAGAGGCTGATTATTAAATTTCTTCAAGGTCATTGTCAGGGTTATGAGAGCGACGACGCTGACTAAACAGCAAAGCATCTCCTGCCACCAACCCTCGATAATACGCCGCAGGGTGTTTTCCCAACTTACCCTACGTAGAACAGTGGTTTTCGCGCACGGGCTGACTTTCTCTGTCCTGTTACCCCCAACGGCAAAATTATCCTGGTTCGAAGTCGACCTGTGAATTTGGTCGTTGATGGGTACTACACCAACCGCGCTGGCATATTGTTTTCCGTCGAAAGCTTTTGTAGGAGTTTTTGGGTCGTTTCTTTGGTCCAATAGAAGCGGCTCACTTGCAGGTTCAACTGACCTAGACTCAACGGTGGTGGGCCAAGCAACAGCATCGACTGTGTTTATGGGCTTACGCCTGATAGGCGGGGTGCTGTCGCGTTCAGATTCCATGTTATTTTCGTAAAGAGTACCTATGCTACAGAATGTGGCAATGGACTTGGCAGAGGGGCAATGAAATGACTAGGTATTCAGCTCTCGAACCAAGTTCCCTCTTATACCAAATCTAAACGAGCAATTTCTTTTTAGCCGAATTGCCTTCTTGCTTTTGTCTGGAGGCTGAAACGCAACAACCAACACACCTTCCCTATTCAGTAATTTTTAATTTGATCTCTAGAACCCAAGAACACTTGGCCGAAATATGCTTGTTTGTGGAGTAAGATAATGATGTTTCAAAATAATGGGGCCTTCAAGCAGATAATGAACACCAATGAATATCGAGCATCATAGTTAGTAGCCGCCCCTAGTTCAACGTAATCGTTTTCATTCATTATCACCGCTAGAATTTTACCAGTACGGGTAAACTGTAGATTGCCTCTTCTCAACAAGGCTTCAAACACTGTCATTGGGATGCCCTTGGAGTATTTGCTGGTTCCCCTATCCTAAGTCTGTGCCACATTCTTGCATGTGTTGACGACCAACATGCAGTAGCATCGGCGAATTGGTGTAGCCAGCCTAGCCAGCCAACCGGGGTACTTCAGGTGGGAACGGAAAAAGAGATCATCTAAAAATTGATTGTGTTAATTGGGAAATGACACCTCGGCCCATAGCAGAGTAGTTTCGTCCAGACTGATCGTTTCGGATCCGATGACTAGGGTGCCTAGTCAACATGCGATAATGTTGCAAGACTTGACAAACACCTTCAACAAGACATCATTGCTTATTATGGTCACTGGTGACCTGTGTAATCACAGCCAAAAAGTCTAGAAAGGCTCCGTGACTACGCTTCTCAGCCTCCTGTTCCCGGCAAGGTCACTCGCCACCAAGCCACCGTTAACTGCGTTCTGCTTGCACATATTTTACGACTCCCTCTCAGCGCCTATGTGCAGCTACTGAGTTGGAAAGCTATATCCTGGCCAGGAGCTAGGCGGCTCAACTGGAGAGTGACCGGATGCGGTGAGATACAACACGACTCCTCCTTGACAAGAGCTCGGCAATTACGACATTACATGGGTTGATCTTTATATAACTCACGCCACCCTGATCTGGTCCTCTTGTCCCTGCTTAGTACTTTTGCCATCGCTCAACATCTATATGGAGTCCATTGTCGGTATTCCTACTCTCGGACTTTGCCCTTGGCTCGGCCGCCCTTCCACCGGCATTTGATGTAACATAAGTTACTAGAGGCCTACATGGAGTAATGATTGCTTGATTCTCTTTTGTGCTTGCTGTGAAATCTAGGGAAACGTGGGAAGTCGGCTATCCGATAAGATGAACGTAGTGATGAATAGGGTTCAACGATAGTCAACCTACAAGCCTTACTATTGTTTCTTGAAAGCTTATTTGATGCAATTCCTTGCGGCTGTCTGGCTCGTTTTGTAATATTGGGATACATAATCATCTCAGACACTTCTCAAGAAGTTAGCCTAGGCGAATGGATCTCCAGATGCACGTGGCTAGCATAACTCGGCATGGCTAAAATTGCTTTGTTAAAGCTTTACTAATAGTTTGCCATTTACCTCCGGACCAAGAGGGTCAAGGGCGTCTCTGAAACAGGTGCACAGCCACTTGTGACCATGGCTCTCTACCAACACCAACATTAGTACGATTATTTGGAGCCAATGACGCTATAAAGCATTTCTCGCCCCGGGTTTCCCACAGTCCGGTTTCTCCGAGGGAATTGAATTAACCAAATGGTGCGGCCATAGAAACGTGATCTGGTGGTTGGGACAAAGTTGCTGCTGCACTATATACAATAGGGATATCAGGTGAGATACTTAGGGCATCCAGACGAAAAGTACCTCACTTATGGCCGTCCGTCTGGCATGATTCAGATCTCCGTTCTACAGGTCTTGGCGCAGAAGGCTGAATCTGGGCCTTCGTGTCGGAGATTCACAAACAGAAAAGCACGGAAATGCCTCCATATCGAACGAAATGACGTTCTGGGACAGCACATGACTTGAGAAAGATACCAGATATTGTAGAATATCCTCCCTTACCGGGCAAAAGAGAGATATAATCCGTAGACAGGTGTTATCCAGTGTATCTGGTTTTGATAGGCAAAGGAGACTAGCTATTGTTAAGCAGAATGCAAGCTTAATGGTAAAAGAGAAAATGAGGCTTGAGTCTGGGTCCGAACTATTATGGAGGCTGTTTTAGCGATAGGGCGCTTATACATCGCGAATTCGATGACGACCAACGCAGAGGCATTCCCCCTCGAGTTCAGGCGCTCTGAATTTGTATATAGACATTAAAAGTTTTAGCGCGAGTGTATGGGCAGGTAAGAAATTTGATTAATAAATCGGTCTTTCACCGGTCTAGAATGCCTTACTGTATGAAATCCGCCTTGGCTCGGTAGTTGCTGACGCCGTCGATATGCCTGCATGATGATTGGCAGCGCCCAGTGCACTGCCTTTGGCCTCAACTGAGGCTGAGCGCTAAAGTGATGAGGGATTACTGCAGCTCGAACCCAGAATAGCACAGGGGCTTAATGGCAGAGTCAAGGCACAGCATGTCGTCTAAGCACCAAATTACAGACGAAGGGATGCCCAAGCTCGCCTACGAGGCAACACCACTAATCACTTAGAGTCATTAGGCATACTTACTCGGTCTATGAGTAATCGACCAACAGCTGACCTAGCACTGCCTGCTGTTGCCTGCCACTGGCGGCCTCGGAGGGGAGGCAGTGCATGAGAATGAGACAGGAGAAGCTTTATCATGTCCATGTCTGAGCCACTGGGGGCCACAAGGTGTTATTTAACGCCAATAGTTTCCCCCATGGCTTGCAGTAATGGAACAGGCCTGGCATCGGATGATACCCCGATTCCCCGGTGGCCTTCACGCCCTCTTTTCGCTTCTGTGATTCTGGCAGGTTTTGACTGGAAGTGTTTTGCCTATTTTCTCGCTTTTTGTAGGAAGGCCTCAAGATATATTCAAAATGCTCAACACATAACACCTAAGTTGGGTGAAAAAAGAAGCTCTTATATTGCTGGGATTATTTAAGGTCAGACGTACAATACGCGCCCCTTGACGGTAGTAGAGTTCATTCCGGGTGGTCCAGCAGTGTTTATCGGTATCCTATCTTTAGGTAGCCGCGTTATGCCCAACTGCGCCCGAGTGGCTGAAGTACCACTGCTTTGGTGTGTGGTAGGCTCAGCTGACACCTAGGCAATTTAGCTTTTATGTATTTAAATGCGTGGGAGTGGGCACAGGAGCACCATGGTACGAAATTCGTGTGAAGAAATCAAGGAACCTTGATCAAGCAAGGCGCATGTCATAGTATCCCTCTCAAGATGGCAACAGTTGTGAATGTGGAGCAGGTTGCGGTCGAGAAGGCAGAAGATCAGTACGCCAACTTCATTGCATCCCTTGCCGAGAAAGCGAAGACTTCAAGAATCTTCCTGAGATATAAGGTCCTCGACACTTTCCTGCATCTCGACAGCTATCCGGGCCCAAACGGTATTCCATTCCATGTCCGAGACGCTAAATTATCACTCATATCGTTCGATAAGTCTGGTAATTTGACTCTTACCCCCGATATAAAGGAACATGAAATCGCTCTCAAGGTCGATATGGATTCCTCTCGCCAAATATTTATAGTTGAAAACATAACTCCGAAGGTAATCCGTATCTTTGGCGGGCTTTGGAATGTCGATCCCCAGTTCTTCCTCGACTATATTGATGCCGTGCCGTCCGAGATGGATATCACGAAAGAGGTAACACCACCCAGGCCCGATCTGATTCCCACGGCATGGTACCGCCACCAGGCTGTTGAGGGATGCCTGCCTATTTTGAAGTCGATGAGTACTCGTTATGATCATGTGTCATTTCGATTTGTTGGCCCCAGAGAGTACAAACGAGAAGATTCCTGCAAGGTGTTGGAGCGAATGAAGCCCGATATGAAGGAATTGAACGTTGAGCGAATTGCAGGGCTTCATGTTCCCATAACCAGAAAGCTAGGCAGAGGAGGTCGACAATTCGACAACGTTGCAATGACGCGTCATTGCTCTTCTATCTGGTTCAAACAGCCTGACGATTCTACTCATTCGGAGTGGACGAAAGGTAAGATATGCCCCGCAGAGTATTCTTGAGCGGACAACATAAGAGAGGGAAGAAAACAAAAGGAGCAGTCGATAACGTAAATGCAGCAGTCATACTGATTGACCCTCCTTTCGAACCTGAAGATGGCGAAAACATGTACGGCACCAGAGCTGACTCGGCGTACCGTTCCTTCATCTGCCGTCCGTTACCAAACGAAGTAAGGGGAAGGGATGAAGAACCCAGATCCAACTACCGAGCCTCCCTCGCACATATTTTAATGCATAATTTTGCTCAGGGGAGTGACTTTCATCCCCTCGTTGTAACTCAAGCAGTGGCTCGCATCATAGCATCTGAGTGGATTTCCACCAGCGCCTACATTGAGCGGGACCTTAACACCCTCGAATGGAGGCTTGAGAACGATGAGCCCGGCATGATAATACTGGAAAGTTTCCTCAAGAAGCTATTTATTCTACGTCGTCAGATTCGTAAGTACCAGGGTTTAGTTGATGAACAGTCGCAACTCTTCCGAAAGTATTTGCCACACGCCTGGATAACAACATATTCACCTACAACTGAGAAAGCAAGGGCCTACATGGAAGGGGATTTCGAGCAGGTCAGGAGCACTATACTGGATAACGCAGCCCGGTTATCCGACACTCTAGGCCTCGTCACCTCCATGATTCAAATTAGGAAGGGGGAGCAGTCCGCCAAGCAGAATGATAGGCTATCATTCTTGACTGTCATAGCCACTGTTGTGCTTCCTTCCAATGCCTTGGCTGCCATTCTTGGTATGCAGACAAGCTGGGGCCCTGGAAATCCGGACTTCGGAAGGTTCTGGTTAATCTCAAGTGCAATATGTGCATTTATGTGGATACGCTACAAGGTGTCTAGGTTCTGGATGCATCACGTGGGGGAAATACATGCAAAGTCGGAATGAAGGCTAATATCAAAAGACGATATATGTGTCTTCCTTATGCGGGACAGTCCTGATATCGATAGACTGAGTTATGTAGTAGATAAAGAACCAGTGTATAGGGTGAAAGCCTTACTGTATGCAATCATGATGCTAATTGTTGAAACAGGCACTCAGATCTCGGTTAAAGCGCCAAAAAAACCATATGTAAATGAGATGCTTTGGAAGGTTTAGGGCAGATCACCACGACACTGTGAGCGCGACCTACTGGTGCTATGCTGAGTCTTGGAACGGACTCGGGATTTGATCTCTCAACCCGTGTGACAGCTACAGAGCAGGCGAAAACTATTTTGAGATTCGATTCCAGTTAGATTACCAGGCGACCCAGCGTCTAGCATACTTCGGGTGTGCCGCATGTTATAGTTTCGTCTGGCCTGGCCTTAGGGCCGCGCCTCTCCCGTAGGAAGGCTACTCATTCGTAGCCGAACGAGCCTAACACTTCCGGACATCACCCCGCCCCTGATGCTCTGAGTACTTTCCGCTCGACTAATGGCTGGCAGGGATATACTGAGACATAATACCAATCAACATACTACAGCCTCTGGACGGGAACCCTATTGATAAGCATACCATGTTCTAACTCTCCAACAGCTCGGATATCGTCAGTACTGAAACACTCAACACCTGAATATTCTTATTTACCCTGTCATACTCCAAGGGACTATTGATGCGGACGCAAACACCACCAACTCACCTCCCCTGACTAGGGCTAGTACATCCCAAGAGATTCTTGCCCTGAGCTGCAATGACCTGGGCCATGACAATTAGTATGAAGTTAGAGTGGAACGATGCTCAACCTTTCAGCAGTAAAGCCGATACCAGGATATTGCACCCAAACAAGATTAATGCGGTGTTTTGGAAAAGGCCGCGAGGAAAATAGTTAGCACATATATTAGTTCAAAATTCTAGAGTAATGGAAGCTGATTACCTTGTTCTTGGTGAGCATTTAGTTCGAACAAGCTAATAGAAAGACAAACTCAGAAAGATCAATCATATAAAAATATGAGATTGCTACACGCCACATGAAAAGGAATGGAGAAGAACAACTTGAGTTAGTCTGGGTCCAGACAAGGCTTGAGACTCAGAGGCTCAGCTGAAAGACGTAATAGGACCACTGTGAGCATAATGAAAGTACTTAGATATAAAGCCCTCCATCTGTTTCTTAGTATCCAAGACTTGTGCCTGCTCAGCATTAAGCTGTAATAAAGATAACATCCTAACACTTGTTAGCTAGTATTGTAATAAAAGATTAGGCTAAGAGTTAGGTATCTTTACACTATTTTATTAAGTAAGCTAATAGGATTTAAAGAATTCCTACTAGAATTAGTATGCTTAGCTTACTATTATATCTAGTCGACTACTATATATAGTTACGGTAGTTTTCTAATAAAATATAATAAATTTGGCCGATGGCGGGGCTTAAAACTCGCCGAAGCTCAGGACTCTTATCTTATTAGCTTCAATCGCCAATGAGATGGGTGAGATCACGTGCTTTCGCGGATCTATAGCGTCCATAACACGCAAGGAATTAACCAAGGTTCTTGTACAAAGGACATAAGAAATTCAGACATTTCACAAGAAACGCCTTGATTTACACTAAATCTCGTTGAGGCGTTTCCCGTGCTACCTGGTTGATTAGATTCTAGGTTGAAGGGTAGGCTATTCTGTCATTGGCAAAACGAAGATATTCGCAATCCCCAGTGTAGCAATCAGGTCCCAGCCATCTTGAAGCAACTTCAACCAGACCCAGGCATGTTCCTTTTAGCATATTCATTCTCGGGCTCTATAGGACGCGCTAGAAACTCCTGTTATTTATATGTATCTTATCAGCCGTATAGTTAGGATCTGTGATTCGTATTTAAAGTTGTGGTTAACGTAAACTAGATGTAATTTAGCAGTTGGCTCAGTAGCACTATGGCGGTGAAGAACTGCCGAGTGGTTTAAACAAAATGTATAAGAGATAAACTTTAGTTCCACTGTATTATACTTTAATAAAATGGCCATATGTAGAAAAAGTTTATTATATCCAAGAGAAATATATCTACCTATTAAAACGGAAGTTTATAAAATTAATTTTTTTCAGTAGCTTTATCAGTCTGATACATTTCATTAAAAAAATGGGGTTATGAGGCATTATCACTTTACAGCTCCACTGTGCTCCCTATGTTCTAGTTTTGGGCATAGGGAAGTGCGGCTTCTCATTCAAGTCAGAAGACCGACGACAGATATAAATACTGTAAGCTGTCCGCCTTGACAAAGCCCAACACGAACACATCAGTCACCTCAGTACAGGAAAGCCTAGGCATTATCTTGTTACCTGCTGCATCAGTTGATCGAACCTTTCCTTCAATGCAAGTTTAATCTTTCCACTGTTACGACACAGCAATGAAATGTATGTTGAGGATATCATTATCACGGAGTTTAACTCACCAGCGGTATAGTCTTCTCAGCTCTCACCTTTTCGGCAAGCAGCCTGATCCTCGGCACTCTCGCGGCGGCAGCCCCAGAACCAGCTGTGATCGGAGCAACTGTGGCTCCATACAGCATCACTTGTGCGGGTTTCAACACGGGCAGTCCCTTGTCCATCGGCGATATCCATTGGGCTCTCAAGAACAGAAGAGATGAGCTGGATCTCAAGGCTGGATCTTGGAATCAAGAAGACCTCACTTGCGTCAGTACCGACGGACGCAAGATTCAGCAATATGCAGTCATATTCATGCACAACCATGCGCGCAGCAACCCGCAAGGTATGACGCAGCTGGCCAAGGACAGGGTTCTTTGCACTGCTTCGAGCGAATGGATATTTAGCTGCTCTCGGGTCTAAGAGAATGCACGCCGCAGACTACCTGCCCAGAGAGCCCCTTACCTTGCCAGCCATCAAAATAGCCAATGCTTATCTTTCTCACTTCGACTTCAAAGAGGTTATTACGGGACATGTTGACAATATATAGGTAGAGGTAGACTACATATAGACATAGATCGATGCTTCTAGCTACCACTGTAAATACAATATGTTACAGTAACGGCATTAACTTAAAAAACTAGACATAACTGGCGGATTCGATTTGCTTAATATTACATAACTTAAGCTCAGTATAATATTTCTACACAAAGTCAATATAATCTAGAAAATTCGAAAGTCAGTCCAACATCTCAGCTCTTGTCCGGGGTACTTAGAGTTTACTTTATCTCCGCAATAGGCAGTTGAAGGCGAGAGCCCCCGGCTCGGACCACCGGGGACTCCGGTACTGCAAGATCAAAGCTCCCTTTTCCCAGACCCTGTATCGGCCCGGACGCTGGGCTGTTTGTTTCAGCGCGGACCAGACCGCAAGCCCCGCTTCATGTCATACAATATACGCTATCAGTTTTACAATTGATGCAGGCGCAGACTCTGTTTCTGACCCTGGGCCGGGCGCTAACGTCACGACCGAGTCAAGGCTGGTGAAAGTGTATTGAGCCAGATTGTCAGGATTGTTCCATTGTAGGTCCTGGAAATGAACCTGGTATATGCACGTGGTGTGTTGAACCCAGAATCTTCTTTGGTGGCATCAGGTTGTGATACAGAGGCTTGAGATACTGATGCCCGTGGGCCTTATGTGCGTGAAGCATGTTTTCGTTGCTGCCATGAATCGAGAAACTAGTCGGCATGCCATGGTCACCAAAGGATATATTAATTGAAGCTGCAGCTCGCGCCTTAAGACTTGGTCACTAGTACTGTGACATGCCAAAGATAGCCCACCCCAGCTGCTGCTACAAGCTATCTGAGCTCAGAATTTGGAATACATCTGTTTGGGATAAAGAGCGAAGCCAATATAGCGAAGCAAGCTAAGTTCAGGAGGCATATAGCAGATGAGATGGCGGTTTCGTAGCGGATAAGATACCAAGTCGCGCCACGATGAGTCCTTTGACGACTTCGGTATGGTAGCCACCAGCTCACTTCAGCCGTCGTGAGTCCCTAGCACAGAATAAGAATCACTCGTCTCCCCCTTTGGGCTGATATCCAACGCCCGCCAGAGCCTGGCTCCGCTCCAACAGTCGCCTCCTGATGGGCCCATAGTTTCGGTGCTGGGCATTGATCATATCAAGATCCGCCTTTCTCTACAGGATAAGTGTGTATCTCCAATGGATCCTAACTACCGCCATAACCGACATATGATACTGCCTACATGAGATGAACGATTTAAGATGCATGATAAATGGACTGGTAGGTAGAAAATATATGTTTGCAGTGGCTATGGTAGTCTTTCTTAACAGTGCCTTCGGGATTGTCTACCTGAAGGAGGTTCTATATATGGTTGAGAATGATAAGGGGTTTGCATGCTTGAAGAACTTTAAGGGATATGTGATGAGGCTGTGGTTATCTGATGTTACAGAGGATGGCTTAAGCGCTTTTCGAGATGATCTGCTCAGGAGAAAGTCCCCACACCTGTGAAGATACTGATCCCTACCAGAGTCAAGACTTTGGCTCATATCGGCGCGGAGAAGACTATCTTGGATTATACTGGCCTTTGCTGATGCAAGTTTGAATATCTCAGAGGTCGATGAGCTGTGTCGGTAGTCTCTGAAGCTCGCTGAACAGTGTGTGTAAAAGGATGGTAAAGACCAATGATTTAGCCTGGTTACAGTGGAAGCTCGAAGCCCAGAGGAAAACTGAAAGACGTAAAAGTGTAACCCTCAGTACTGCGATAACATTTATGTATTGGCTTACGCTGATGTCCAAGTTGTCACCAACATAGCTAACCTTGGTTAAGAGAATAAAGCAGTACATGTTACGGCGTTTGAGCGACAGAATGCTTTTGCAGTTCTCGAGCAAGATATCAGTATCTATCGTATCTTGAATCCCTGACCACAATGTGTATAAAATTAATCGAACGGATCGATGGATTTGTCATGAAGGAGCATAAATAACGGCCTAAGAGATTTACATATTGGCCGTCATACATCAGCATGTTTAGAATGCTCCGACAAAGACAAAAGCAGTGGCGATGCCAGATCATACTTTAACAAAGCAAAGAGCAGAGATGTAGGAGGGTCGGAACATATTCAGTGACTTACTAGATGCATTGACAGATATTGACCTTGGATGTTGAGCTAATACCTTTGGCGGGAAGCAATATGAGTATCAGTGTCGTGATAGCTTCATGGAGGACGTGGACTTGGATGTCGCTAATCTTAGTATTACTGTGTATACGCGGCAACGAAACATTTAAGTATCAAATTGTCTTGGCAATTCGTAAACAGCTCCAAATAGCACGGTCAAGATTATTTCCTTTCAGTCCTCTACAAGGTGTAAACTGACGGATCTTACCAGGAAGTTAAAACAACCACCGCTGTCAACAGCTGCAATTGTCGCGATGTGCGAAAGCCAGCGATATCTTTTTTTCGCCTAGATCAAAGAACAAGATGTCGCGTCATCAGCGCCATTGGAGTTATCATGATGCAAGTCTCATCATTCACTGCACGTGTCAAAGAACCACGCGCATAAGCCATGCCCCGTGCCACGAGCAAAGAAACAAACAGCCGTTATCTTTCATCCGCGTAGCACAGAACTTATGACTATTCTTTTCGCTGCTGTTTGCCGCTTTCGTGAACGTAACTCCTTTTTAATCCACTGCCCCATCAATGGATCAAAAGCAAGCAGCATATGCAGCTCTTTGAAGCTGAACAAAGGTTGCTGAGTTGTTCGTGGTGATTACATGAGCTGCAGCAGAACCCCTTTGAGCAAGCTGCAGCGTGCATAACCACCCACAAAAGACCCTGCAGTAGCTCATCGCAAGCTACATATTTCTTCAATCATGTTCCAAACTTTTGGCAACGTTGTTTGCGTTGCCGGTGCTATGGAATGAACGATGGGTACATATAAAACGTCCCATTTCTTCTGATCAGAACCATCTACTCTTCTCACCAACGCTTCTTCCACATCTTCTAGAAGCTTACCTTTACAGAGTCTATTTCTACCATTCTTGCACTTGCTCCATATCTTTCTACCATCTTCATTCTACACCAAGACTCAGCAATGGCGATTCTCCCTGAAGTTCCAGCATTCTCCACCGCCATCATCGTCGATGGTGAACCGGCGGATGAGTATCAACCACCTCACATCCCAATCCCGTACGATGCTGAGTTCGAAGGTGTGCCTCGAACGCGTTGTTTCATTGCTGCAGAGACTGGCGAGACCTACTCGGTTCGCTTCAGATTATCTCCCCTTTTCTACTTCGGCGCCGAAACAGACACCCTTTTGGTCTCCATCTACATTGACGGGAGCCTAGTAGAGGAGTCCCTGGTCTTCAAAAGTCTTCCTGGCGAGCAAGACTTCATCGACTATATATCCCACCTTCATAGGGAAGACGCCAATGGTTCCATCAACCCCCACACCTTCTGTTTCCAAGACCTTGCGCCTGGTATGTATCCCTATTGTCTTGGAAAGCTCAGACCTAACGTCGGCGCAGCTGAGTGCACTACTGCCGCGACCCTCCAGGCTGATATGCAGCTTGTGAAGACTCTGGGAACAATTAGGGTTGTTCTCAGATCAGCTAAAAAATTAATTTCTGATCCCATGCCTAGCCCTAGTAATAAACAGCAAACCTTCAACACTCTACAACCATCCACAAAAGCCTTGATACTCAATGGGTATGGCCAAACCCATGGCACTGGGTAAGCAAATCGAACTCAAAAAGGCCATGACTAACATTGCAAAAGCTACAGACTTGTTGATGTCCCCGTCCACTTCGAGTACTATGACGTTGATATCAGAGAAGCCATTGGATGTTTTGACTTCGTGTATCTCTCACCGGGTATGTCACTTCAGTTGATGAGATGAGATCCTGCTAATGTTTTAGGTACCCTCGAGGCCCAGGGCATCATGAACCTTGACTATATCAACCAGGCTGCGCAGGGCATGCCTCAGACACTTGAACCTGCTCCAGAGCCACCTCGCTATGCTGTTCGTACCATGTCGAATGGATATCTTGAGATCGATCTTACTGGTGATGATGAGTAACTGGGTTGCTGGATTTGAGTTTGGCGGTTTCAGAAAAGACGAAGATGACTTATTGATCTGTTTTGGGAGTGTTTGGTACCTCATAAAACATTGCTAACTTGCTTTTGGGGATGTTTGGCGTTTCATAGAATGGATCTGGGATAATAGACTGGCGTTTTTGCTTTGGAGATCCAATGAGGTATTGGGAAGAGTATTTCATATCTTTGCTTGTGGCTTTGTCACCTCGCTTACAGCAATCGTTATCCACCTCAGGCTCTTGCACTTTCCTTTCATGACTTCTCGTCTTTGTTGCTTTTCTGGTTACCTTGGCCCTCCTTCGATGAACCGCAACTCAGAGCTGTTGATGGATAAAGAGAACAAACATCAACTATCTCACTTCAGTATTCCGGCCATGCTGGCTCAGTAGTGCTATTGCCTCTCATTCGAAAATGCGATGGCGCGCTCCAGAGAGATAAGAGATCTAGCGACGAGCGGTTTGGTTGGTAGGAGCTGAGCAACGGTAAGATATCCTCAATTACAGAGACCGTGGATCAACGAGATGCTTCAGTTGCGACGGTGCCATGTTGAAGATGTATAGGTTTTGATGATTAGAGTTACTATCAATAAGGCTCTTAATAACGTCGTTTTGCAATGGTAAGGCGGATCACCTGACCTCTTCATTCTTCGATTGAGCCCTTTAATTTGCTCTTAGAGAGTATGAAACGTAAGCACGTGTTGGTCAAGACTTCTTACCAAGTATATCGCGATTCACTCCAATTTAAAAACGACGTAAACGTCCATCCTGCCCTTCTCAGCAAACATCAATTTGGGTCTATTTCAAGCCATGCCGGCTTTTGACTTTACCTGCCTCCTGAGTAAAAGGTCGTCTCTCGGTGACACTTTAATCGCCTTTATGTATTTCTATCCTCTCGGACGAACTCATAGTCACGGGACTCTTAGGAGCTGACTTCAAAAACGACGAGCTGTGCAGGGTCTCCTTGGACGGTGTATAATCACCCCTATGCAGTGCTCTGAGTTATCACAACCAGCCCTTCCGTACCGTCCATCACAGTCCCGATGCACGCTGACTAGGATAGATGGACTTAGCATATATCTAAACTGAAAAATAGAGGCGTATCAAGCTTTGGCAATATGGGGACGGGATTTGAACGAGCGTCAATGGCGGAAGAAGAAGGATTTGAAGTTGAGAGTATCTGCCCACACCTCTACATCTGAGGCAGCGGAATTGAGCTCACGATGAAGGTTAATGGAGGTCTTAAGTTTGGCCTCTTCCTGGCACCTGAAGAGGTGCCTTGGCACTCGTCATAAGGTTGGCTGGATGGGTCACGCGTTTCGGTTAGCGATTGGAGGTAAAGAGGCAGTGGTTTGGAACGACAGGGTCGCGCCCATGGTGGTTTCATATGCGGTTGTAAAAAGGATGTGATCGAGTCAATATCCACAACCCAGGATCCAAGGAGAGTTTTCCAATCGTTGAGGATTCGATCCATTCCAATGGAGCTTGATTCCATGGGCCGGCGGCTTTCCAGTTGCGAGACTTTGCCTTGAAAGACGGAAGTCAATTTAGAAATAGCTCACACTCCGGACACTACATTCCACATCACTTTTAGGATATGCCATGTCTCTGCACTGGAAACCCTTCCCTTTCAAGAAAACACTTCTACCATGCCATAAGCTGAAATTGAGCGACCAGGACCTCAGCCATGCAGCTCAGACCGGGAGCCCTGTCCCCCGGAGAAGGCATTGGCCACCCCTGTAAGGTTGTATGCTGGCAAAGCGATGATCTCGACGATGCATAGGGTACGTCCTGTAGTCACTCCGCTCCACGCCTTGAGCTGATGGTTTCATTTGGGGCACATGAAGATCCGTGGGCGTCGGAGTCGACCAGCTGCTAAAGAGAATAGAGTAAGGAAAGTTCGAAAGCATCGATGTTCAAGCCTTTTGGATGACAAGTCTCGACCAAGTAAAGGTCATCTCCTTTGCTCCCCAAATGGAGAGGCCCCAGATGCAATTTTACGCGGGAAATCAGTACTAGTACGTCCTTACGTATAGTAATAGCGTTCCGAATGCTCATCCATTCAAGGCCCTGCAGACAAAGAATGCAAATTATGAACGGAGCGGTGCAGTCTAGATTACCGCAGGCAGCTAATAAAACACTATTCATTTTGAGAAGGTGACGTAACATTCACTGAATAGCAAAACTTGGAAACGCGATGCGTGGTTCTCAGCTGGGCTTGCACGAGCATTGGTTTGCAGGCTACCTTTCAGTTCCGATCGATGGTCTGTCGGAAGACAGACTTTTATTGAAGAGGAGGGAGTATAGTAGACGTCGGTCTTTATCATCCAGCAGCAAACGTAGACATTGGTTCAGCCTTCAGCTTTTATGAAACCGCAAGTACTGACGTTTCCCAACACCATGTTGTCGCAAGACGAAATGAGGTCAGTCGAGTACGAGATGTTTACGAGATTGCCGAGATGGTGGAAGAGCTAATGAGAGGTCAAGCTTGGGGACACGGTCAAGTCCCCCACGTCGCCAAAGACTCGTAACTGTGAGTCTCTAACGGTTATAAAGTCAAATTTGTGGCTGTAGCTGTCACCGGCTACTTGGCGTGCAAGCGTTCGTATCCAAAAGTGGCTTCGAACTTGATAGATTAGTATCTGATTCAGTTGATGGACTACCAATGGGTTGACTCACAGTCTCAAATATTCTGACCGTCTGTACCGCAGCTGAACCATGAGATCTTGGCCGCTTCGCCGCGTCCTATCTGCTCCTGATCATACGATCCGGCGATCTGCCCACGCTAACCATCCATGGCCGGGATTGCCTGTTTCTAAAGCCGCCAACCGCTACGAAACAAAGAGGGGTAAACCTCGTCCTTTCGACAACCGTGATGGACATGGTTACCTTGAACGAGTTCTCTGACCTGACTCCGAAATTGAGGTTCCTCGTGCAACTATGCGGTGGAGTCCATGATTCCACGAAGCCGTTATCTCATCCTTCACCAAAGCCGAACCCGACAAGGCGTCTATATATGAGTGTAGCTCCATCCATGTTGACTTACCAGATGTGGCTCATCTTAAAGTACGACTTTATGCCCTTCCTCTAGGCCCCGTCGACCGTCGGCATCAAGTCGTGGATGAAACCGCACGTAAACACGAACCTGATGATGGCCATGATGTGGAACGATATACTGAAAGAGAAGACCGTCGGCATCCCGTACATAGACATGGCCAAAGTGAGATGGATTGGAAATTCACCTAATCTCAGTAATTGCTTCTAACTCCCTAAAATAGGTTGAAGTCTTCTATGGCAACATTGGCTTCCTGAAGTGCCTTTTGGGTGACTTCTAGTATATGTGGATGTCTTTGGTACCTTTCGCAACTAATTCCCATTTCCATCAGAATCGCAGACGGATCAGTCTTCAACTCGTTTCTTCGAGTGTCCAACAACGCAATATGCGTATTTTCAATGGCGTGAGTGCTAAGAGACTGACCAAACGTATTTATCGGCCTGTAAAAGCTGGGGAAGGATCCGTGAATAATCTCGCCCATCATCAGGCCCGGCACGTAACAGACGCCCACAACCTGGTACATTGCGTCTGATGCGGAGCTTGTGGCATATTCTCGTAGGATTACTGGGTTCCTGCCACCAAATATTACACTAACAAGGTCATTTGAGATAGTATTCAGTGGCGCAAGTCCAATGAGCCCGTCGACAGTCGAAAAAATACAGCGTCCCACAATATTTAAAGTGAATGACCTGAAAAATGCTTCAGATGGATGCATGGACACCTTTCTCAGCTCATCGTAGTTTCCATCGGTCATCCATATAATGCGAACATCTTGTACGGTTCGATCAAAGTCAGGCCAATATCTGTCAGGCGGGTCAAAATCGTGGGCAAATCCCAGGCCAACGAAAACGCGAGCGTAAGCCTCAATAATTGTTCCCCCACTCTTGTAAGGAGCATCAAGGTCCCCTGATGGCTTGAAGTGCCTTATTAATTCGATCATTCGATTGTGAGAGACCTCTGTATCGAAGTTGCCAGTCTGTGCACAGCGAACGTTGGCTATCCTTGATGCCCGGATACCGGCAACACGGAGGACTCTTTTCCCAAGAAACGTGTCCTGTGAGAAATTGACCTTCGCCGATATCCACCCGCAAGCGCTCCACGTTCCCCAGGGCATGTTTAGTTGTTTCAAAGAACTCGACCAGTCGGGAACCCAACTGGGTATATCCAAGACTTTGGAGCAAAGTTCACAGGTGTCAAGAATTTTCAATGAACGACGCTGGATGATAATCCTTTGGACTACGTCCGTGTAGACCTCAGAAACAGATTTGGAATAATCTGCTTGAATGCCTAGAGCTTGATCGGGCCCGCATAGCAAACTGGATACTCCGTAAATCATGTCCCGCGGATCTTTGCTTTTGGTGCCGCGAATGTCCGTTCTGAGGTCACGATAACCAAGAAAACCCGGCCGCGTCCTGCAAAGCGACTCAACCAGCCGTAGAGATTGAACGAATGCGATGTTGCGTTCCCAGATATGCCAAATGTCGCTAGGCTGGCGAAACATGACGTATGCCCCTTTTCTGAATAGATTCCAATCAACCTCCGTGCTGCCGCATTTCACTAGGGCTACAGTGGAAAGGATAATTTCTTGACGAACCCAGATGCGCTCAAACCACGGCCGCTGAAAGAGAGAACATATGCTGTGCAGTTCCTGGTCATTGAACGGTGCTGTCATGGCGAGCTCCGCCCAATCTAGCTCAGAAGTGCCACGTGCTGGCCTTATGCTCGTCGTGCTCCAATTAATTTCGACTTGGCGGCCAACGTGAGCTATGGTCTCGAGGGCATGACGGCTCTCGTTCTCCTCTGGGCCCAACCAGGCCAGAACGCGATTCGCAAGTCGATAAATGCTGCCCATGAGAGGGATCTGGGAGCTCTTTTCCTCCTCATCCTTTTGATTGATACAAAGAGAATCAACCCAAAGCTGTCGATCCTTTGCTGTATATCTGAGGTGGCGAAGAGCGATGTCAAGGTTGTTTGTGATGGAGATGGAACTTCTGTCAGGCATTATGGCATCCTTGGGATTATGTTCTGAGCCCCAGACATATGACAGAGCTTCATATTGAAATAATCCATGGTGCCGCTGAAAACAGTTGGGCTGGACTGGATTAGCGCATTGGTGATTTGAGCAGCCGCAAAGGAAAATCACTTACAACTAGCTGTATTTCGGCCAAAGAGATGCGAATTGGGTCCGAAAACGAGCCTTGATAAAGCGTGACGACTCTGATGCTTTGACCAGGGAAGGTGAGAGGCTCGTAGACGAAGCGTTTCGAAATGTTAGCCGGGAGCGACATCAAAATAACTGTTTTCCACTAAAACCTCTTTCGCAAATTTCACACAGACTGTAATTTCTCCACGACAAGGCAATGATTTTTTTTCACTGAATATTCTCATTGTGAGCAATTTCTGTTGGTCTGCGGTTAGCTAAAGCTTATTATAGGACGCTGAAAGGTGGGAGAAGCTACACTAGCCACTGCTGAAATCTGAGCCATTTTTGCTCTCTAGCTGCACTAGATACCTTGTAGCAGTGACCCCCACGGTGGCTTTTTCAACTCCACTCAGGCCTCCCAGGCCTCTCTCTACGATACGGTTCGTCACGTTTGATTGCCTCGAAGAACCGCGAAGCGTATGCCTTAGGCGGCAAGATGCATGGCTGAATTAGTACTACCGCAGGTAAGGGGATTAGGCAGCAGCTGCTTCAGGTATTTCTGGTGATATTAGATGCGAAATGACTCAAATGAAACTTTCTTGGCTGCAGCTCCAGTAGGGGGCAAAGGTCGCATTGTTCTTAGCGAGAGATAGTATCCTGGTTATTTTATATAGAGTACTGAGTAGATCAATTATTATATTGATGCTTGATAGTAATACTATCGTGGTCACTATCCACCAACTGCAACAGCGATGACGTCTTATACAGAGTACTCTACGAACTAGTTACAATTAAAGATTGAGAATACTCTTACTTCTATACAGTACTAAATTAATTGGGCTGACCTCGCGGTTCTCCTTTGAGTAAGCTTTCGCGCCCCTAGAATCTGGGTACTTTGCCACACACTTGCGTCTCGGGGGCTATGCTAGGCAGACACCAGTCTTACTTAACTTGAAGTGGTGCCACTGACCTTTGGTAGAACAATGCTAGTGGAGGGGTCGCCTTCGGGGCCAAGGTCGACTTGCCTCTGCACGGAGATACCCAGCCAAGACTGTATCGAACCCCCTGGAATGGATTCGCTCAGGCAGCTTCAAGATTTACGATGTGTTACTGTAGAGTATCATATGATTCCCTCCCACAGCCAAGGCATACTGAGCTAGAACCTAGCACTAGTTAAGATCTGCCAACGCGTAGCCGCCTAATACTAATACAAACGTTGAACTAGTGGGATTCAATGCCACCGCGACTGGCTTACACACCCTTGATGGGAATAATGAGTGATATGTAGGCCGCAACCAGGCCATGAAGAGCACCGGGGGGCTGTTGTTCACAAATACCGTGAAGGTCATGTTTGGCGGCCTTGGTAAATGTCTTCGTGGAAAATAGCTTATGACCGCTACCCACTTTCGGTGGCAGGTACACCACCGCGCTCTGGCCATGGATGTACCTGTCGAAGCAGTCCTGGAGATGATGCCTGTGGATTATCTGCACTAGTACCATAGCCTGCCAGGATATTGAGCCATGGCTGATTTTGCCGGGATGCCCAAGACCAAGAATAACGTCCCGACCAACATCCTCGCCAAATGTAACCTTTTCCCCTTGCTCAACAGCATTAATAAAAGCCTGTGTTGCTCTAAGAAGCTTTTCCGCAGCCTCATTCTGCATTATCATCTCTAACTCGGTAAACTCCGACTCATCTAGAAAAAACTTGGCACCTGAAAACTTGACACCCATGGTTACCACAAAGCACTACGTCAAGGGCAAAAGGCCGCAGTGGACGTCAGATATTCTCTTCCATCTCTTGTCCTGCCCCAAGTGATACCCCACAGCTTTGGGTGTCATGCCCTCTTCTTCTTGCTTCTTCTTCATGGCTTCGGGAGAATTGCGCTACTGTCCGAGTTCCATGCTACTGTCACGTCCTAGGATGCGATAATTGTGGCATGGCTCATGAAGGATCACACGAGACGATAGATTCGGTCAGATGGCAGGGTCTTCAAGATGATGGGTGTGAAGAAGGCGTGGCCAGCGCCTCGAAGGCGGTCTACAACTTGCTCAAGAGCCGCACGACCTCGTGATTCACGAGTGTTGACTGTTCGCGATGGTCCGGTGCCTGATTTCGTTCGTCTTTCGACGCGACTTCTCTTTTTTGGCTGGACCTGCTTCTCGGCATGCGTGCGCTTGCTTGGAGCCGGCGGCGATGGCGCTCGATGGGCCAGGTGGGGGAGATTCAGACCCCCCAGGTCGCATCTGGCGAAGTCAGGACTGCGAATTCTGTCACCTGTTAATGCAAAATTCACAGACTCGGCGATTTACGGCCCCATATTGGTGACCATGTGGTCTTGCGCCTGTTCTGTGAGGACAAGGTTACCCGGGTATCCAATCTTGATCGTACAAGCTGTCGACAAAATTTTTGAACTTGGACTCAGCTTCCGGCGAGATCAACACCTAGATCTTTATCCCCAGGCGTGCAGCATTCGCAGATCCCAAGCAGTGCATCGTGCCGTCCTTATCCCTAGAGGACATGTGTTCGGTATGCATAACAGCGTACGACATATCATCACTGACATAATAATGAGGCTCCCAGATGTCCTTAAGTAGAGGCTTATCCAGGACGCGCTATCTAGGATTAAGTAGCCATCGGCATCGCAGCTTCTCAGCGTAGCCAGTGTAGTAAGGCATGATGCCTTTGGGCTGGTCATTGATCATGTTGTCCAGCCATATCTTGGCTTCCTCCAAAGCGTCTGTTCATCCGTCCATGGAGCAGCATCCTTGCCCAGCGATGCCCCGTGTGTATTGATCGAGGCTTGTTGGCACTCAGGGCTCTTGGGGTGGATTGCCTTTCTGAACGCATCGAAATCGATGTTACCTGGGCAGGGGATGGAGACTTCATTTTGGATCAGTGATTAAGTGATGAGATTTTCTAAGGCGGGAATGGGGTTCTTTCGCAGGGATTTGTTGTCCAGACGAGGAAGCTTTATTGGAGCTGGTACATCCTCGTCTACTTCCATAACCTCGTGACGTCCGCGCCGCTAGTATTCTTAGCAGGAACAGTCGCAGTAGCAGTATCGGATCCCACCCTGGGAATCCAATTACGGGCGATACTAGCAGCGTAAGCGGTAAGAACAGCGGTAATAACAGTCTCTGAAGGTCTCTCGGCCGAGATCCCCAAACTCTCCGACCCTGCCCGAGCACTCGCCGGCGCAGGAACCCGAGCACTAGTGGCATGTTGCTCAAGCCTCACGAGATCAGGGTGTAAGTGAATAGCCTCCACCCATTGTCGAGGGTATAGCGTGTCAGCGGAGTTGGTGGTGGAGTCTAGGTCCTGCCGGATGTCAACCGAAAGGTGTAAGCTTGGTGTGTTGCTCAACAAACGATTGACTGACGGAACCAATGGCACGGTTGTACACTTTGGGCTTAGTGCTCTTGTAATGATTGGTGAGGAGTGATAAGGGTGAGCGCGTGAGGATATTGTTCACTAACCCAAAACAGTTCATTGCTCTCACTCGACATGGTGCCGTCTCAATAGATTTCATAATTCATTGCGGCTGACTTATAACATGAGTGTCACGGGCTGAGTGGCCTTGACCTTGGTGACTCCGGTAGCGAATTACAATTTGTCGCCACTCACGATTGGCTAAAAGAAGCTCTGTAATCTGAAGCTGGCATAAATGGGTTAAATCCTTGCAGTAGCCTGACGCTAACACTATGGAGTGCGCAAAACTATTTTCCCGATAGCGGTGAACCTGAGCGACATGAAAAATTTAAAGGAAATATCACCAGGGCCTCCAGGGTAGGTAAGAATAAATTCAATCAAAAGCAGGCAAAGAAACCAAGAGACTTATTAATATCCTTTATGGCCCTACCCCACCGTATCGCCGCATTGAAGTCGACAAGGCAATAAGCTAAATTTTTATTTACAGGGAGCCACTGAGAGTTAGTCCCCGCAAGGCATGGCCTGAAGCCAGTAGTGCCCAAAAGGTGAGAGCAGAGTGTCCGCGATTGCTGATACCCAGGCCCTTGACGTAGCTTTTCCAGCAACATTGGTGAAGCCAATCAAAACCCAGCCTACCCCTCCAAATGATATCATTGTTTGAAGCGGGGAAACTCTTCTTTGTAACCTGGAACTGTCTTCCAAGCTTCCACAATGAAGAAATTCCTTCTCGAGTTAGATCCAGACGCCGATGCGCTGCTCATCTTGCAGAGTCCCAATTTGCAACAAGTCCATGCAGCAAAGGAAGTAGATTTGCGGGTTACGACAGACAAAGCCGAACCGAAAACGACTACCTCGGCCCCAGCCAAAGGGAAAAAGAAGAGCAAAACATTAACAGACCTCAAAAAGATCAAGTCTTTACAACCATATCGGGAGGATGGCAGTCCTAATGAGGTTGAATTTCGGGTATCTACCAAGCATCTTTGCATCGCGTCACCAGTCTTCCGCAAGATGATACAAGGCAACTTCCAGGAATCGCAACCCAACGAAAACGGGCTATTTGAAATCAGAACCTCGGATTGGAATACCCAAGCTCTTCTGGTCTTACTTGATATTATACATGGCCACCATCGCCAAGTGCCTAGAGACCTAGATCTCGACACTATAGTACAAATTGGGTTCCTTGTTGATTACTATGACTGCCTGGAAGTTGTTGAAATCTTCTTTGAACGGTGGCAAGCGCATATCAGCGATTGGCGGAAATATTCTTGGATCCTCTTTGGCAAAATCTCAGTGGATCCGTTTGGTGAATCTCAGTTATTAATGTTGTTTGTTGCCTTTACATTTCGAGACGAAGTGGTTTTCAAGAACCTTACAGTTTCCGCAATACTCACAACATCCGGCCATATTGAGACACATCTACCAATACCAAGCCAGATCCTCGGTATGTACTCTAGCTTAATATATCATATAGACAAAGTGGCTAATCCTGAGTAGATAAGATTGATCAACAGCGCATCGGACTACTCGATCAAATGTTCACTCAACTGTATAACTTGCAAGAGGACCTTTTCGTGGGACGAGTTGGTTGCTCCCTGGAATGTTCATGCAGACTTCTCGGATACCTGATGAAACAAATGCGGGACCAGACTCTGCCGATGACAAAACCAGAACAACCGTTTCTGGGATTTAGTGTTAATTCAGTGGCTGGCTTCATCCGTGGTATCAAGACTCCGTCTTGGTACAGCAAAAAGCAAATCGTGGACTCTTGTAAACTGGAGAAAAGTCTCTGCTTGGGAGAGAAAGAGCTGGAAAAATCGATAGAGGGGTTAGACTTAGATGACCTTTGAGCAACCTATTTTAGGTACCCTCGTCAGTTGGTGTAAATGCTTTACAGAGTACTTGCTAAGTTATTCTCTTCTTCTGGGTTTTGACTACCTACTTGCCACTAAGGCACGTCCAGCTGAACAATTGACTCACATAGCCAATGACGTGCGGAACAAATGAGTGTATAGACTTCACTAATACCTAGCTAGCTTTTACTAGTCCTCTCTCGATCGAGATTGGGTGCCCAAGCCAACTTAGTCTCAGTACGTACATGACTTGCCGCCGTTACTGTAGAAGTTAGTCTTACTACACAGTATTTGCAAAGTAAGTAGATGAACCTAAAATATCGTATCCTTTTCATCGCGTCATACTCGCGTCACGACTATATCTTCCCCTCCTTCCAACTTCGGAGTACAAGTATGCCCCATCGATCTGTCATTCTTGTCTTTGCTGTTCTGCTCATGTTGTCTTGAGAGGCCTGCACTATTGAACTCTTTCTTGGAAATGCTGCCCCTCCCAAATCAGTTTCGCTGTTGCCACTGCAACCGTAATTTTAAGACAGAGGAAAGTCTCTTACAGCATCTTGAAAACAGCCCGGCACATCCACGCAAAACATCCCAAAAGCGTACAGGATGCGACATGTGCGGAAAGGCCTTTCACAGCAAGGCTGCACTGAAACAGCACAAAAGCTCGGTCCGACACCAGCCATTATGCCACATCAAATGTCTAGCAAGTAATAAATGCAAGAAAACATTTGATTGCCCGTCGGCGCAACTGCATCACTTGGAAAGCGGATCATGTCCGTCAAAAATAGGAAAGGCGCAGTTAAACGCAGTCATTGCAAAGAACGACGTAGAAGGAATAATCACAACCCAAAGCTCAAGGATTCAACTTTTGGAGAACCGCGTGTCTGCAAATTCGACATCGCCAATAAGCAGTCCACTGCTGACTCCTACGTCTACGGAATTCCTTGAATCTTATCCATCACCACTGCGAAGTCCAGTCTCAGATTCTCTGGATACCTCGGACCTCGTTGCGGCAGTCAACCGACGACTGGAAATTGTACGTGGACTTACACAATGTCCCCTTTGCCCACCCAGACGTACCCGTACATACGACCCCAAGGCCCTCCAACAACACTTATCGTCAAGCGTTCATTCCAAGATGCCCCTAACCCTGGTTCGGAGTATACCAGGTGATATATCATTCCATTGTCCATTGGCCCTGATGAAGGACAGTGGTACAAGAAGACTTCCAAAAACCTTCTCAACCGTCAGCGGTTTAGCACAGCATATTGAGAGTGGTGCTTGCTATGAAGGCAAAGAAACGTTGCGTCGAGCGGTTGAGTACCTTCAGAGTGAGATGAAAACTGTGAACTTGGGTGGACTGAAATTGCTGAATTGAAGTTTGAATTTCTATCTGTCTGGATTGTTTGTTTAGTGGGCGATCGAAAGTCTCAACCTGACCTTTTGTTCTTGTATGGTACGTGACCAACGTATATATACTACTTAGCTAGAGGCAACACTAATTATTACGGCACTTACGACAGCGTCACACATAAGCCTATACAACCTAGCCAACTGCCTAATACTGCCTTATAGCTATAGCCCCGAGATTATACCTACGCGGGCTCCTAGAGGTACTTTTGCGCCTATTGCTACGATCTTGCGGATAATGGGCCCAAGTTTCTATTCTCTTCGGACTTCCCGACGTACCACCGAATTTTGAATAGCACAATCGGGAAGATTAGCTTCATTTGAGGAATTACCTCATCAACTTAGACCAAGTAGTTATCCAGGTACACCTTTCAACCCTGTACCCACCCGCTTAAGCCATAGATATATTAAAAACTCCCTTAGGCTATCTAATCCCATCTTGGCTATAACCCTGTAGTCCTTGTCAAAGACCTCAATCGACTTATCCTGGAGGTAAGTCTCACTGTCCAGGTTTGGCGAAAACTTGCCTTGCATTAGACAACAACGAAGCGGTGGCCTCGTAATCTTTTCGCACTATTTGTTTGGCGGGCCCTTAGCATGATACGCTTCCAGCGACTACTTTGGCAATAGTTATTCGATACGAGGCTCGTTTCGTGATACCGGGGTATGAGGGGTGCTCATTGACGGTTGGCTCCTCCTCCAGCTTCTGGATCCTGCTGGCGGTCTCGCATACCTCGACGGTGACGCCTTGCATCTGCGTCCAGAGCTTCTCCGTAATGAGCTGATGATGGTCTTGATGAGCGTTATTTAGACACTCGACAGCGTGGACGACCTTTACGAATTGACTAAGATCTCAGAAGGGAGGACCAGCTGACTGAGATCCAAGAGAGCCAGTTTCTCTCCTATCGGCATCTCCTGCGTCGTTTGTGTAGCATGGCTATCAGCTTGTCCTGCGCGCTTTTTCTTCTCACGGCGCTTCTCTTCCTTGTCCCTCATTCGATTCCCCTGCATCCAGTCCCTCGCATTTTCAAAACATGTCAAATTCGTCATGACGACATTGGTATCCCACATGTATCGCCGAGTCCCGTTGATCGTGATTGGGATGAACGGCTCCCAGCTGTGAACCTTGCGAAGCAGCCATGTTGCTTTAAAGGCCAGCTTGGCTATATTAGATCCTCTCACCCTTCCTTATCCATACAAGAAAGAGATACCGTGCAGTGCACTCTCAAGTCCATGCTTGTATTTCTCCGTAAGGCCCATGTCAGTAAAGATGTCGTCGAATCCGGAGTCAGAATTAAAGTTCTTCGGTGAAGGGTCCTTAACAACATAGCTTCGCGGACATAGCGCAACAAGCAATTTGGCTTTGAGATTGTTACAGAGTAGCAGTCGGAATCTTTTGCCGGTATGATATCTTTGGTGATAGTTTTTGAGGAGGACACTGGCGATGGACTGGATTATTAAACTTGCAAGAGAAGCTGGGACTAGACTTAGTTCTAGAACGTTGAAAGAACAGTCCGCGTACATCTTGGGATGCCTTGGAGGGAAGGGAAGTTTGAAGATAGATTGGGGAGAAGAAGGCCGATATAACGTGTCTTGGTGACCCGAAAGCTGGTTACACAGAGTATAACACGACAGGCAACGGTCTTCCATCGCGGGGTTTAAGTACCTCACAATTACAAAAGTCTTCCCAATAAACGCCGAAGAAATAATTTAATCTAGTGTTCATAGGCCCCTCAAAAGTCCAACACATAAAATCAGCTCCTGTCCATCTTCCTCAACGGCAGACTCAAGGCAAAAGGCATTGCGGGACTACTGCCGTCGATACTGTATCTGCCTACTTTGCAACTCAGCACTGACTCGATGAACCTCGTTATCTAGCCCCATGAACCTCATGGCTAATTTGGTACGTTCCAGGAGCGCGTGCGGAAAGGTGCCATCGTTACCAGAGAACACAAAGGTTCTCTGGGCTCACGCCGCACGATGGCAAATGTCAACTAAGGGCATGACTGAAGCTGGCTTAGCCGAATTGATCGAGAGACTTAACGGTGAAGCAAAGCCGCGACAATACCAGAATATCGTCCTTGCCCGAATATGTACGCACCTGAATAACCTCGTAAAGAACAAGGTCCCAAGAATGGATGTTCTGGCGAAGACAGATACGTATAGAAATCATAATATGAAATGTATGACGGTCTGGAGGTGACCAGCGTATGTATATAATTAATTGGCTAAGGCCAGACTGGGATGAGCAGGTCTGTGTACCTGAAGGTGAAAGCCCAGTGGAGCTGAGGAGTGACCCTCATAGTATGAGGGCAGGTAAACCTCTGCCTGTTGGACATGGTGCAAGGCCATAAATTCGACGTTGGGATCATGATGGACCTGATGGCGATGGCCATTCTCCCCCTCTACCACAACCACCACCACCACCTCCTCCTCCTGCTTATCCTCATTCTACCCCTCTACCTCTGCTCCTACCTCTACCTCCGCCCCCTCTATCTCCACCGCCTCCTCATCTGTATCCCACTAAATAACACGGTGATAGATGATGAGAAGATTTCTTACGAAGAACTCTGCCAGTTGGTATATTCATTCTACCACGAAAGACGGATTGCTAGTACATGGCCTGAAACCAATAAGCGGGGAGTAAAAGCAGAGAAATGAAGTCAGCCTTTGACGTATTGCGTCAAGAGAGAAAATTTACAGTATTTGTTAATAGAGAGTGGTGGAAGTGCGACTTTGGTAGGACGGCTATGTATAAACGGGCAAGCCGTAGTGTAGACTACCTATTCCAGGTAGTCTAGACTGCATTATGCCCTCACTTTTGGTCACCAACCATGAATATGTATTCCTGGGTCAAGGCACAGCCTGTGACACAAGGCCAAATATCGCTTTCGTCAGCCTGACTTATGTGATAGTGGCTTTTTCCACTTCGCAAATCAGCCACAATATCACTACCGCCCTTTCGCCTCTTTATTGTTAGTTTGGACCACTAGCCAAGTAGCTTAAACTGCGCAACTTCACTCACGACTACATAAAAAGTGCCGTCTCTTCGGGCGCAGAAAAAGAGAAGTGCATCTCTCACGTACGTAGAGATGTTTTTTCTCCTTGGGATTTGCATCACTTGGACTTCCAGGAAGGGAGCATAATGCAGTGGATATATGGAAGAACTTCTCCCAGGACACTCTGCACATAGACGACTGAGTGCATTGTTCAGAAAGGCTCTTGTTGGAGGAAATGATTCGAACTATTATATTCGGTAGATAACTACTGAATACAATACAAATCACTCAAGCCACAGTCCGCTTCTTTATCCTCACTCATCTCAACCGTGAACTCAGCTTCAAGAAATATCTCACCATCTGTTTCTATCCAGTCCCTTCAACGGCAGCCAAATCGAGCTCATCATTTCTCTGAAGCCCTTGAATTTTATCCCTGAAGTGCACCAATCCCCCTAGACGAAACCCACGATTGAAAGGTGTCATGACTGGTTAAAGGTCTCTCCGACCTCCAGGCTGTCAGATCACACGTGACGGTGTAATCAGCTAGCGATTAACGTACACGCCATAGCCAGGATCAAGTAACTTAACAGAGATGATAGAGTTGAGTAAGGAGCTGTTACGGAACATAAACCGAAGCTTAAAGGAACGTGCACTGTGCTGCTGGACGGACGCTGGTACTGAACTCAGCGTTAAACACTTAGGCATTCTGACGATCCTGAAAAGAAAAGGTTAAACACTCCCCCGTTTCTTGCTTATCTTGTTGAAGGCAGAGTTAAGGGACAGTAGAGAAGGAGATTCCTGTAAAAAAGGTCTAATCTTTTGCTCGAACCGAAAGTTTCCAGTACCAACGAGTGACCAGTCTGTGCTTGCTACTCGGGTGATGAGTGTTTGTGATACTGCAGATGCTGCCTTGATCAACCAAAGACTTGTGCATCCGCGGTTTTGGCAGAGAATATCTTCATAAAATTGTGCCTAATAGCTGAGAGTTAGTGACGAGTTACTAGCTGCAATCCCATGCTTTTCGCGTTTCAATCGATACGTGACATATCATATTATAGATTGAATTATTGCCCCGCGTGTCCATAGAATCCTTCATAGATAATTGCTCGCGGTGCATGCGGCCAACAATGTCTCAGCCTCCCTGCGTGTCTGAAAGGGAGTAGAAGAGACGAGCGGAAGCTCGTCCTCACGACTTAGTCCGGGTAACTACACTAGCTTATCGGAATGACAACTAGCAGCGCAATGGGGGTAATTATCCCTTCTTTTTGATTCCTCGGCATTACAAGTAATTACTCTGGCGTCAGATTTTGTGCTAGGCATAACCAGGCAAACGATCCCACGGCCCAGCCTCAGCAGATCGAACAGCCACCTGAAGCCTCAGTCCGCCAAGAGCAACCCCAGGGCTACCGCCCAGGTCTGAATATATGCCACAACCCGGAAAACATCCACATTAAATTTAGAAGAATGGCGTTGCTGTCGTTTTTATGGCAGGCTCAAGTTATTTATGATTGTGATCCAGATCAAGCCATTGATGACGCCTGGCCCTTTGCACGAGCGAGATTCTTAAACAGGTAGTCGAGGAAAACATTTTCCATTAACCTGCCAAGGCATCCAACGGGAAGCAGCTGAGAGACAAAATAATCGCATGACTGAGACAAGAGGTCAATGCCTGACGGAGGTGGTGTTGAGAGGCTGCCTTTGTTGTTTGAACCCGATTATTTCATACATTACTTTAACATCTATATATTAAGTGCATCTTATATAATAGTAAAGAATTCTCTCCGTTTCTGTAAATGCAAAGAATAATAACCTACTATAACACGTGGCCCCTCAATTATGAAACACTGGCTTTTAAATAGTTGATGCTGTTGTTGTTATTTTTAGCAAGATCTATGCATATACCTGAGACATTCACGCCATGCCAAAGATGAAGGACATTGTAACCACGAGGAGTTCTTAATGGTAAAGATGCGGGACCCTAAACTCTGGGTTCTTGCATAGTACTGCCCTCCACTCCTCAGTGATATTCAGCTCTGACACAGTGCAATTGCCTCTTGGTTCAATCATATTGTCTGATTCTACCTTTATTCACTGTGCAGTAAACAGACAGTATGAATGAGAACCATTAGGAAGGAAGTTCATGTGCAACACTTCGAATACTAAAGGGCTTTTCGCCTCAAAAGATGGTTGATGTGCTTTAGAAACCAATCTTCCCCTGCAACAATTCTGAACCTTCACTACTACACGCATAATTGAAGCCTTGCGCCCAAGACACAATTAGTCCAAAGCCACGGGGGACACAACAGACCTAACTGTTACGACAAGCAAAGATGACAGAGTGCCCCCCTCCCTCTAGAAATTCTATTTGTCTACAAACTCTTTTCCCCGTTCAACCAACGCAGCACTCACATCATGGCGCACATTCCTAGCAAAGCCACTATCTTGGTCTGTTCCGGGGATCATGCATCAGAAGACCCTCCGTACCTGGACGCAAAAGTCGCCCTGGTCAACAGACCTCAGCCGCTCAGACGGCCATTCGCTCGTAACTTCATCTGGCAAGTCATGAATGCTCTCATGCACCGATGCTTCATTCTTCGTCATCAAAATGCCAGTGGCTGTCCGATCGACAGAGCCTGCCATCACTAGGAACTGCTGAAGATGACGGACTGGTTCCTGAATGAAGAAAAAGATGTCATTGACCTTCGAGTCAACGGCGTCACAAAGGAACTTGTTGCAAAAGGTTGTACTGGACGCCTGGAAAACGTCGTCATGTTCGATGAGCAGGAAAGCGAGGGCGATAAGATCACCAGCCAGCCGTCGTATATCTTCTCTGCTCTGAAGCCGGACTTTAGTGTCATAGAGCGAATGGGATTTTATGTGCTTAATTGGTAAATTTGTAACGGTAGAGGGGATTGGGAGACTATAGCAGATGGATGTCTTTGGGCGCCCAGTCAAATGACGCTGTTGCAGGCTGCATTGATCCAATGGTTAAACTGGCCGATATTTGATTAGTAAATGGTGTTGGGGATATAAATATATGCAGCACCGGCCTTGGTAGCAAGTACAACATTGATGAAATGAAGCCGCCACGGCCTTCTACCTATCTCGTTCATTTGATTCCAATGAGCAATGGAAGCTCCTCCTCAGAACCCTTTCAAGTTACTCCGACCTACCAAGTCATAGAAACAGCATAGATGTAGGGGTCGTCCGTATGTATGTATCGTCCTTGGCTCAGCCTGGGGCAAATAATCAGTTATTGTACAAAAGCGCAGATGGGTCACAGCGAGCATCTCAACCCTGGTTCAACGAGCCCAGCCTTTCCAGGTTTTCGGTGGCGGCGCTCACTAAATCAGGCAGTGTGTTTCATCCGACCAACCAGAGTGTTGTGCCCCTGACAGGCATTCGGATGAGGAGCTAAAGTACAGGGCACGTCCTCCACTAAGGGCGCTATAACACATCACAAGAGGGGGTAACTGGTCGTAGGAACAGCTGAAGTGTAGGGCTCCTACGGCGTATAGGGAGGGCGCTACTACAGTAGCAAGCAATCACTCGTAGGAGCAGGGGAGGCTATTCCACCGTCGCCGAGTTGATCGCGGGAGCAAGTAAGTGACGGTTGGAGCATTTTTCGCTCCAACTAGTCTAAGGTAAGCATACTGCTAAGAATTTTCCAAAGGGGGGAATTGTTTCCTACCATTACTCACATCAGTCCAGAGCTAAAGATTGCGGTAAAAAGACCCCGCAGGGCATGGCAGAGCTATCTTCGGGCTCGGTCTGATCTCGGGCTTGTACGGAGTACTTCGGCGTCTATTTCGTACGGTTCGTGATAACCACTAGGGTTCTCTACATCATCCGGGCCGTCCCGACTAATAATATCGCCATCCTAGGCAATATCGCGTATATCCATCCGGGATAATCCGCTTTAAAAGCTTATCTGAATTCGAGCAACGCTAAAAACCACAATACCCACACCATAAACAAAGGCTACCACATAGTACGCAGCACCATGTCGTATATCTCACGCAAACTTAAAGATCGTGCCATTCCTCAGGTCATACATCTCCACGCAGGCCGGCAGAAATTCCGCTTGCGCTTATCCAATCGACATGGAGATCATCCGGTCGCATTTGCTAGCATTCGAGTAGGCTGTGCTCAGCCAGCGAGTATTTTTTCATTTCCCTTATTTCCCTTGTTTTCCTATCTTTTCTCAGAATTATAAAAATCCTCACTCGTATATTTATACCTATATCTGTACTATAGTAAAAGCACATAGATGATATAGCTTAGCTAGTAAATACTAGCTCTATCCTAACCATAATATTCGCATTGAGACGTTTAAGCACTAACATAGCTTGGACAGTTCAGCCGGATGAAATTTCACAAGAGGGATAATGAAAGGCACTAGTGTCGAGACCAAAAGCGAGCTAAATTCTGTCTGCTAACTAAGTTCTGTCTGCTGACCTAAGCTCTCAACCACAAGTCTCAACTGCAAATAACACATCTGGCTAATAACTTAGACATCATACTATAATGACTAACCAATTGCTACAGCCAAAGGCCGATATGACCAAAAGCATGAAATTGATTGTGTTGTAAGCAATCCTTGGTATAGCATGCTTGTTGTCGCCCTAGACAACCTCCACATGCCTCTTACTCAGGTTGGTCGATAGTAGAGGCTTTCTTCCTTGGGATAAGAACAGCCTTCCAGTGTCCCGATGCAAACTGCATGGTAATGAACTGCCTGAAGTCTATATCCTGACCAGATACTTCGATGACATCAAACCTGGAGAAGATGTTTGCAGCAATCATCCTCATCTCGGCCCAAGCAAAGCTTCAAGCGGTTAGTATACATTGCCGCTCTATTATGATCGGTGCTTCAAAGACTTACTTGATACCAATGCAAGAATGCTTCCCGGCCGAAAATGGAAAATAAGCGTCCATACTGTTTGCAGGTCCTTTAGTCAGTCACGTAGTTCGGTGGCAACATTTCTCTGCAGGAAAGTCTCTTACTCAGCGGCTGGTACGTCTCCTCTTTCGGATTCCTCCAAGAATCGTTCGGGCAGAAAGGTCATAGCCTTTGGGAAGTACTCTTCATTACGGTGCAGGTCGCGATATGACGCAGAGACAACCGTATGGGGCGGCAAGTTGTATCCCATAAGCCGAACCCACTGGTCGCCTGTACGACGGCCCATTTCGGAGGCGATCGGATGCATACGGAGAGCTTCCTTGATGCAAGCGTTCAGATATCGGTACTTGGGGTCGTTCCGAACTGCCTTGCCACTGATTATCTCATCACCAATATCCAAGACAGGCAATGAATCAAGGAGCTTGGCCCGTTTGTCCGGGCTGCGGGCTAGTTCGAGGAACAAACAAGCAGTTGTTCCAGAGGTAGTCTCGGAGCCTGCTAGAAGAATTTCGGACATTTGATCCACAATGTCACGAGTGTTCATAGTCGTCAAAGTGTCGGGCTTTTTTCCCTCGTCAATAAGATGCTGGAGTAGATCCTTCCGGTCAGAATCATCGGTTGTACGACGTCTCTGTACAACTGCATCGATGGCCTGCATTGTTTGGTCAAAAATGTTGTTCATCACTCTCGGCGAGTCTCACCCTGCGGGCAAGGGCTTCGCGAAGTAACTTGCTTACCATGATCATCTCCTTGGGCCAGTCAAATTCGATATTAATACCACAGGCCCTGAAGAACCTTTTGATATAGACGGACTGAATCACGATATTAGTCAAACATGTCGTGGCTCACTTGGCAGTTGTAAGGAAGTGTCTGACCTGATAACGTTTGCTGAGTCCGTCAAAAATAGACCTGGGAATCCGTTTCCAGACTTTCTCTCTTATCCCCTGTTCGATTTCTGCTGCTGGGTTGGTTTGTCCGAAGCCGCGACCGAATGAGCACTCGCCCATTCTTTTGGATTACATATTAGTGTATGACTTGGACTGGTTGTATACGAGACTTACATATCTAACGCAACGTTATGGAGATCGTCCATGAGGTCGACCAGAATCTTGTTGCCTTGTGGGCTCTTGGAGAGAGAAGTATCATATTTGTTGAGAAGATCTCGGATGGTTCCTCCAAAGAAAGATTCAAGATTGTCGATGTAGCCAACAGTAAAGGCTGGAGAAAGGAACTTCTTGAGTCTCTTGTGAGGTACTGGGCGGCTGAAAACAAGGCAAGATCCATGAGCTCCATGAATCTGACGATCACTATGGGTTGGGAAACTTACATTTCACCGAATAATCCGGGACTAAACCTGTCCCGCGAGATCTCGGCATACATAGCTACCTTTGGAAGATCGATCTTGGAAAGGATTTGCTTCATAGCTTCTTTATCCGAGATCCATACCTGCCGGGGTCCAAGGCGGACAATAGGACCGTACTTTTTGTGGCTTCGCTCCACCAACTTCCAAATCTTTCCAGTAGCGAACCCATATTTCAAGTGGATAGTAGTGAGAAATGCATACCAAGGCCCAGGGATAGCTGCCAGAGGAGATCTAGAGGCTTTGAAGGCACTCCAGGTAAACTGGGCTATAATGAATGATATGAGCAAGAGGGGTATAAGAGCGACACTCTTGGTGGTAAATAAGGAAGTGAAAGTAGCTGGAAAGTTTAGGGAAGTGAGATTTTCCATAGTGAGGGCTATGGGGAGGAAAGTATAGTATTTGATGAGATGTAAATAGTAGATTGTGCTTTGTGAAGTTTTTGGTGAGGTATTAAACAATGGGTGAGTGACAGAGCGTCTTATATCACTCTAATGCAGTATAGGTACCCCCACCGTTTGACAGTGAATCAGAAGACACAATGATAAGGTGATGATAAAAGAGCTGCTGTGCCGCGGCTCACCCTGTATAATTCGGACGTATTCCGATGATTTCTGAATTCATTTACAACAACTGCCGGCACAAACGAGTAGACGCAAGAGTGGGCCATGAAAATGACGTGGTTGTAGAAAGTCCAATCGTGCCAGGGTACCCTGTTCCGTCGGCCCGTTGATGTTCTGATACTCTCCGAATATACTTTCCTGAGTCAGAATCCAAATGTCAGTTTACTTGGAATCGTATTCGGCCTTTGTTGGGGGTATTGGACAGGAACACTGCGGGATGATTTTGACGTTGGTCAGACAAGGGGAATCTCAGCACCCAATCTTGCCATTTCACCACGAAAGTTAGGTTTAACTCTGCCCAGTTCTCATATATAACGTTCCCGTCGTCCTGATAAGGTCAAGTCTTGGAGACAACCACAGTCATATTAACATTGAGCCCTACAACTACACACAAATTGCCAAGCTAGTTCACGACACATTGTCTTCTAACCTTTGAAACACTTGCCACAATGAGCTACGACGAGAAGCAGCTCCTTACCAATGGCAAACAGAAGGTTGTAAGTAATGATTCCAAGATGGCTCCTACTATGATATGACTGATGATAACTTACTCCACTCGACAGGAGCCGCGAGAAAAGGCTATCTCTGGACATCCAGTGCCTGATATCAGTACTCTCCGGAGTGCCATTCCAGCCTATTGTTTCACTCCTTCCACCGTTAAGTCCATGGGCTACTTGCTGCGAGACGTGGCCCTTGCTTCCAGTCTCGCCTGGCTAGCCTTTAGTTTCATCCCCATTCTGCCAAGCCCTGTCTTGAGAGGTGGCGCTTGGATTATCTACGGTTTCTCTCAAGGCTGTGTTCTCACTGGACTCTGGATCCTAGCTCATGAAGCTGGACATGGAGCATTTTCTTCATCTGACTGGTTCAATGACTTCGTGGGCTGGGTAGCCCATTCTGTTTTACTTGTTCCATACTTTTCTTGGAAGTTCTCTCATTCGCGCCACCATATGTTTACCGGTCATATGGATAAGGATATGGCGTTTGTGCCCAAGACTCGCGTTGACTACTTTGATAGGCTACGAGTGGCGTTTGTGGACCCTGATCAATGGGAAGACATCCCCGTCATACAGTTCATTCGACTTCTTCTTCACCAGTTACTCGCATGGCCTATGTATCTTTGCTTCAACATATCTGCCGGTAAGAAGAGCCTCCAAAAGCCTTCGGAGGGCATACTGCGTCAGAGTCACTTTGACGCCTACAGTGCCGTCTTCCGTCATAGTGAAGCCTTGTACATTGTCTTATCAGATATCGGCCTTGGCCTCACTATCGCAGTGCTCTATACCTTCTCGGCCAAACATGGTATGGGCAATCTGATGCTATTATACGGACAGCCCTATCTTTGGGTTCATCATTGGCTGAGTATGCAACACACGGTAAACCCATATCTTCATCTAGGGCTGATTAGGACAATTAGTTGCTATTACCTTTTTGCACCATACGCACGAAGATGTTCCTCACTACACCGCAAACGGCTGGACATTTACGAAAGGCGCTTTGGCTACCATAGACCGGGACTTTGGGTTTATTGGACGTGTTTTTTTCCATGGCATTATTGACCGCCACGTGGTCCACCATTTGTTTCCGTGAGTCTCGCCTACATAATTGCAATCTCAGATAACTGACCTTACAGACGCATCCCGTTTTATCATTGCGATGAAGCTACAGAGTCGATCAAACCACTGCTTGGTGATCTCTATCGACAAGACAACAGGTCTTTTCTCAGGCAACTTTGGACTACATTCAAGCAGTGCAAGTATGTTGAGGAGGATGCAGAGGACCCGGGGATGATGAAATGGGCACGGTAATGGTGTCAAGGTTACAACACTGGAAACTATGGAATATACTACCGATAAGGATGGTGATTGGAGGAGGAGTCCGCCCGATATGCTTCTGTGTCGAAGCGCTGGAGATTACGATGGCCATAAGCCAAACTTACGTAGATAGCTTTCAAATCTAGTCCCAGGGTTATCGAAACTCGGATACTTGCAAACCAGATGAGTTTCAGTCGCTGCAAGCTTACGTGGCCTTTTGAGAAGGCAATATGTAGGACGTTACTCCGTATTTGGAAACCGAACTCCAGTGTAACCTTGATCCGCCTTGGCGAGATATATACGGAATTAATAAGGTTATCATCAGCAGACATGGCAGAGTCAGTGCTTAGACGGCAGTGTCCTACTTACCACGCTAATCCTATTTAGCATCTAAAAAAGTGTAAGCATCTAGGGCCATGTGGAGTTGCGCCCGTTGAAAGAAGGAATGGTTGGATGAGGCCGAGGTTGAGGATAATTACACGGTTACACAACACTCACTAACGCGGCTCATAACTGGCTTTGGCAGAGGTCACTACCATGTCAGGGAATAATACAACCCACCAATAGCTGCTTTACTTACCCAAGCGCCGAGTCGAACAAGCTTTTAGGGTGCACCGGGCCAAAGCCGTTCTTTCTAGCATTAGATAACCCCCACCTTAGCCGTCGGAGCGGGATGCTCTATCTACTGTAAGTTCAAATAAGCTTTTAGGGTGCATCGGGCCAAGGCCGTTCTTTCCAGAATGAGATAACTCTTAGCAGGGGGGTAGAATATAGCGCGAGTTAATTAACACCTAGTTCTCCTTCTTTCGGCTAAGGAAGAGCGGGCGCTATTGTTTAACGTTTGGCTATAGAATTTATACTTTACGGGCCAAAGCGACTTTTCCCGGCATTAGATAACCTTTACCTTGGCCAGACAAGTAAGATGCGCTATTATTTAGGGAGCCAATACCTGTACCAGGCCTGGTATACCTATTAATACATAACCTCTATACTGCCCCCTTTTTAATATATAAGTATATAAAGAAGTAAGGCTATTTATATTAGTATTTTTTATTAATTAAAGCTATTATATATTATTTTAAATACTTAATCTCTTTATTAATAATATATTATTTTATTA
>NW_023502330.1:0-58183 GCF_013396075.1 Fusarium subglutinans
TAGTAATTACTTTATTAGTAATATAAATATAATAAAAAAATAAATTAACTAATAGTTCCCTAGCTATATAGATTTAATTAAAGTAGCTTATATAGCCTTATCTATATAGCTAGCTATATAATAAGTATATAATACTAAATACATAGCTAGCTATCTCTTTAAATTTAAAGCAGCACTACCTTAGTATATTTTATAGATACTACTAATTAAGAAGCTAGTATTAAAGATACTTAAGTTTAGGGAACTAATAGGCTAAGATATAAGTACCTTTAATAATATAAGTTATTAATTATAACCTTTAGCTTTACTGCTATACCTCCTTAAGGCTGGTATTTGTAGTGTAAAGATCAGCAGCCAATCAATACTGGAGCCTGCCCCATAAAAGTACATTGGTAGTGCTCCCTCGGATTCAAAGGGATGCGGGTATAAGCCCCCGCGCCAGGGTCTCAAGAACCAAGACATCAATACTCCGTAACAAAGTATAAACAGGCCTCGAGAACTCCGACGGAGATTATCCATCTCAGGCTTCGATATCCCCGCATTTCGCTTGACTTAATATAGAATAGCTCGGCAGTTAGTTATTGTTGAAGTTACAAAGCACTATCTCATAGTCAAGAGAGTACTATACTCGACAAAAGCACATCTTTCTAATAAGAGTGTACAGATATCTCGAGAGGTAGCTAATAGCATGATAATAACGAAGAACAGAGACAAAATACTACCAATAGTCACATTTGTTTTCGAACGAAGATTTGTGAGTGTGAATGCAGGTCTTGTTTCTATGACGGAGACCAACCCTATCTAAGTCTGAATCGTATTCCAAACTTCATATAACGCAGGAGTTTCAAACCGCCTCTGGATCACATGAAACGAACTTTATTCTCTTTCCTGATCATAAACTCAATTGTATCCACATTCAAAAGCTGTCCTCGCTTGCGCAGACAGGGTAGCATCACTAGAGTCATACGCAATCTGAACTTTATCATCAACGTCGAAACTCGTGTTATCCCTATTATTCATAACGAGATCATGCACATTGAGCAAACATACAAAAAAATATTTCCGATTTCAGGCCATTTGTTTAAAAACCCTTGACACTCCCAAAAACACCATTTCGAGTAACCCCAATTTCAGAGGGAGAAGAGGTATTGCCTACACCTCTCCTGGGTGGTATAAGTTTTACAGTAAAATTATTAAAAAAAAAAGATGATTTCAAAAGCCGTCCGTATCATGTCCGCCTTTTCTGGTACTCGGTCTCATTAAAGCATTTTCATTACTTATTCAATCCTTCTGGGCCATCAGGTCTCGCTCGGAGATGAAGAACTTTGGCTTCTCGTCCATGAATTGCTTGTGGAACATCTCCAGCAGCGCACCGGGGACTTGCTGGCCGATGACCACCTTGATGTGGTCCTTCTTGCCGGTCCAGAGATGCTTGATGAACTTTCCGTCGCAGCCAGATCGACTCTCGGGGAAACCGTTGGCCTCAGTGCAGGGAAGATCCTTGATGTCCTTGGGGTAGTCGTAGCGTATGTAGGTACCGAAGCCACCCTGGTCGGTGGGCTTTCCGGGGCGGTTCTTTCGGAACTCGACACAGTCGGGGTGCTTGCCGCCCTCGTTGGGGCAGTCCTCCCACTCCTTAAGGATTTCAAAGGTCTTCTCGTTGTTCTGGAGAACGATGAAGCCGGTGTTGAGGTAGACCTTGTCGAACTTGTCCATGTTGTTCTTGTGGTGAGGATCGTAGGCAAGGGCGAGAGAGTTGGTATCGGGGTGGAGCTTCCAGTAGTTCATGAGCCACTCAAAGGGCAGGTCGAGGTGGTGGAAGACAGCATCGGAGTCAAGGAAGATGCAGGCCTTGTGCTTCTTGAGGATCTTGGACAGAATCGGGGGCTTCTTCCACGAGTTGCGGCGATCCTCAAAGGGATCGGTGATGTCAACGTAGTAGTACTTGTAACCGTGGTTCTTGGCTATTGAGGGGTTAGTGACACAGGAGGGTGACTCGGGTAGGATCGTACGCACCATAGAGCCAGTGGTTCAGGACACCGAGGGACAGACCGTGGGTCTCGTCAGCGCGGTCCCAGCTCATCAGACCGGGGGAGAAGATCTGGCCAGGCTCGTCGAAAGGTCGGTTGTCAAGATCGATAATGCAGAGGTCCTCGCCAATCATCTCAGTCCACTTGGGCTCGGCGGGGAGCTCCATGGGGAAAGCGCCGTAGGGAGCGTACTTCTTGTCGGCAGGGCTGATGCGGGCCTTCATGATGTAGTTGAAGTAGTAGTCGCCGAGCTCGGTGGAGGCGTTGGAAGGGTGGTCGGGTTTCGACATGGCGCCATGCTGCTCGGGTTGCTCGGGTTGCTCGGGCTCAGTCTTCTTGGGCTCATCGTGGGCATCACCAATGATGGATGTCTCAGTGTCGGTAGCGCTATAGCGAATTCGTCAGTTTTTTCGGTCTTCGCGGAGATTAGATTACGCAAGTCAACTTACACGTCAGCGGGTGGCTCCCACTTGTCGAGATGGTTATAGGCCAGGCTAACAAAAGCGACTAGGAAAATAACGGTGCCGGCCATAAGGACCGTCGACCGGTTTGTGCGCACTTGTCCAAACATTGTGGGCAAGCTTCAACGCCTTCGACGCGTGTATCTCAACGGGTCCGATATAAAGTCAAAAGGACGAAGGTTCAGGGAGAATTGAGTTGAGTGAGTGAAAGGTGCCGACAAGGACACAAGAAAGCAGAACCCAGAACCAGAATCTCGAACCTCTCAGCGCACGCGACGTAAAACAAAAGAATTACGGGAGGTTGAAGAAGAAATAAAGACGAACGGTGAAGAAGGAAGAAGGCGAGGAGAGGAAGGGGAAGAGAAAGAAGCTGAGTAAAAGAGAGGAACCTGGTTTGTGATAAGGCCGGATAATGAGCAGGGGGGAGACAGTGAGAGAGTGAGAGAGAATGGCCTTTAGGTGGGATTAAATTAAATAAAAAGCGGACAGGGGTAGAGGGGGGATGGATGAGAAGGAGGAGGAGCTGGAGCTGGAGAGGTTGAGGGTGAGGGAAGCGAGTTATGGAGGCGGGAAGATGAAGGCCCGGGCGTACAGGCTGCAGGCATTACAAATGTATCGCGTATTGTAGATCGCTACGAACCGGTACCTCTGATAGGAGGGATCTATAGCCTAGTAGTAAGTACAGTACATTAGAAGATACCTAATAAAAAACCCCCTACAATAAATCAGAATATCTCAAAAGATGGGTATAACCTCTGATCAGCCTCTTATAATATCAGCAGCAGCCTTTGTACTGTACGGACCCGATTTAGTACATTTGTAATGCCTGCAGCCTGTACGTTGCAGGTTACAGGGGGTCACAATTAGCGTGTGTTTGCGCTAATGGATGGATCATGGCGGCTTTAAGCGTGTTTTCTGGGAGGGGCTGAGTCCAAGTGGCGGGACACCTCAAACAAGGCTCAACTCACCTTTTTTGCGGGAGCCAATCCAATGCCAAGTGAATCAGGGGGCTTGGACTCGAAAATTGTCTCCTTTTTTCCTTCTCTTGTTTGATACTGTCAAGGTTGGAGAAAGTCATCTTGCTCAATTCATGCCAACCCCTTTAGCAGTATACATAGTCAACCAATAGGTTCTGTTCCTATGGATGTTGGTGAGGTAAGCTTAGATCTGTACAGAGTACAGATAGAGCCCCCCTTTATTCTCTGCTCAAATTCGTCATCATGTTATCCAAACCAACGTAACAACCCAGTTGGTTACAGGCCTCAAGGGTCTGTTTTGTTAGCGTCTGTACAACGCCAATCAAGCCTAAGGGGAATACCTAAGCTGTGGCGAGATACCTATAAGTGGGCCTAAAAATAACAAAACAGACCCTTGAGGCCTGTAGCCTACTAAGGCTGGAGAATTGAGTTTATAAGGCTTGCATCTCACTGCTGATGGATCAGCCCCATCAACACCGCCAACTACTGTTAAGAAAAATGCAACATAGCGAAAAGAACCAACAATACTTGACAACTCCCATTCTTTTCCCCCCTGCAGAACGCATCTCGATCAACTCATTGAATGGCATTCCCCCTTCGGAGAGCCGCTTGCATGGTCATCCATGTCATCATCTAACCAATCAAACAATAGCTTATCTGCAACGTCTCGCTAGGCGGAAATTTGGCTTGGCTTGACAATTTTGAATAGAGGCCAAAAAACTCGCCCCTCGCATTGATTTCCTCCAAGGACAATACCCGAGGTCATGGGTTTGTTTGTTTAGCGGAGAACCCTTACCGTTGAGAGGAATGAGGTTATACCCCCTTGCAAAGATTATCGATGTTTGGCGGTGCTGGGAGGTATTTAGGCTTGATCTCCCTGCTGAAGGGCTGAGACAGAGGACTTACATGAGAGACAAGACAGTGCCTTGAATATTACCGGTAGTCTTGGAGTCTCGTGGGTACTTTATACAACTTTTGAGGTTTGTAGATAGACGAGGTATGATATCGACTTGATGGTTCATACAAACAGACAAACAAACGCACGGCTGGCAGAATGAACTTGATCTGGACAAATGATCTGTCACTGATGGACTTTGCTTTATCTCCAGACTCCACCGACTCGGCCCTCCTCCGCCGCATTTCTCCTCAGCCCTGACCTGGAACGATTCCCGACGGGAATTAACAGCAATTGAACGACCAAGCTTGGTCTCATCCTCCCTCATGAGTGTGTCTATCTGTCTTTGGCTCAGAGAACACTTCAGCCACTAACTACCACGCAGCATGTACTGCACTGTATGTACAGGTCAGCCCCTGAATGTTTGTTAGCGCGATACTTAGTTACAGAGGTTTAAGTTAAATATTATTATTTTTCTTACTAATTAAGCCTTTTTTAAATAGAAAACTAATTAGAAAATCTTTTTTTAAAATTCTATTATTATTTATATATATTTATTAATTATTTTATATAAAAATCTAAGAAAAATAGAGCTATCCTTTAAGGTAGGGCTGTCATAGGCTAACAAACAAACAGGGGGTATACTGTACAGCATTATTTTGATCAACGCCCTCACAAGGATGAAACTTGCCAAGCCGGTCAGCACTAGGCCGTCATCCGTTGATGTGCTTATCCTTCTCTTGGCGAGGTCGTATCTCTGCACCTCAACTTCGTATAAAGGAGCAACGAGCATCGCGTGATATTCTTGATGAGGTAATGCCCTATTCTCCGGTGTTACTCTGGCGCCGGTCTTCCCGTCAGCCCATCTGCCCGGCCACGATCTAAACATGGAAACTCCTAGCCCGCCCGATGCACTGATTCCAATCAGATCTCATGTAACTCATGCAGACGCCTATCATTAGTGAATTTTATAACCTTTTTAGGAAACGTAACTTTTTTAGGATAAAACCTTCTTTAAAAAGTCTACACCTGAACCCCTGAACTATCCCCAGTGGGTCCTCTAGTAGGGGTGGTGAGGGCCCATTCTGACCAATTAGAGAGCTAGATTCCAGTGATTTTACAAGGAATCTCTTGACTTTAGTGGGCTTCCCGCTGCCTATACAGTCCGCAGGGGTTACAAATGTTCTATTCCGCACTTTAGCTTTATACCGTGCCCCACAGCGGAAGAGGTTCTATTACCTCTGATTGGCTGAATTCCCTACTAAGCAGTCACGTGCCCATATCGATAACAGTAGTACCCATAATATTTCCACAGTGGCAAAGTACCGGTCAGGACATTTGTAACCCCTGAGGACTGTAACTGCCCTACAGCCAGTAGCCAATCCAGCATCCGGTTAAACCGGGGCTAACAGGGAATCAGGCTCCACTGGGGATAATTCAGAGGTTCAGGTGTATCGCCCGTGACCGCTAAACAGAGCAAAATGCCCCGTCCCGTCGTGACAAAAGATCCAGAATTTTAATTTGCCCATCTCTCGCAATTTAATGTCGCCTTGCAAGGGACGTCCCGGGACTGTTTCCGATTTATTGGTCATGACTCCCTGTCGTGAGTCCACTTTCTGTTGCTGTAAGCTGACACTGGACAGTGACAGTATTACTGGGGGAGCCCTTTTAGTATAAAAACTTATCTTGAAGCCCCTGAATCGTTCGAGAACAGAGTCTTTTGAGAACTGTCCCTCCTCGCTCGGGGTCAGGTGGGATATCGCTTATCGACAGTGACAATGACATGGATGGAGAAAAGTGTATTCGCTTATTACGCATGTTTCTCCAGGTTACGCGTCGAGCTCACGTCAACGAGGCCATAGACCTCGCGAGACACGTAATGAATGTAACAGAATTTCTATGCCAAATGCCGACCGATATCTACAAATTCGCTCTACGCAACTATCAAAACGCCTGACTAACCCAACAATCAATGTCCCTGGGCAGAAATACGACGGCACCAATCCCTTCCGTGCGCCACTTGATAATTACAAAGCTTCGTCTCCATCACGATACTGATAAGTCCGGCGATAGAGATTCCACCACTGTCGCTGACAGTCGTTGCTCCAAGACTAAATTCTCTATCCTCAGGTGGCACGTTCTCCATGATCTCGGCGAAGCAGTTGACGTAGACACCTCCCCCTAGCAAACCTTCCCAGAATATTATGACAAAGACGATATAGACCGATGGAAGGAAGAAGTATACGGCGTGGAATGTGAGGAGAACAAGGTTCACGACTTGCAGCGTCGATGGGAGGTATAAATGGTGGATACGTATAAACGGCGTGGATGATCGGGAAATAAAGACGCCGAGTTGGTAGAGAAACCCGTACATGGGATAGAAATCTCGAAACTCATCGAATGGCGACTCCTCCAGGGGGAATAGCAATGTTGGAGCAACTCCTTGGTTGATCGTGTACTCGGCCACGTACACCAGTAGCAGCGGGAGCATATATGGGACAAACAACCCCTTCACTTTCTTCAACCTGTCTCGCATCGTGAGTGTGTCTTGCGTGTTATGGGCAGAGTATGCAGTCGACGCGACTCCAGGTCCAGGAGCCAAGAGCGCCGAGGAAGCAGTCCCTTGATCCATGTGGTTCACATCCTCATCCTCCAGATCCGGGATCGCATCGTAGTCTTTTCGAGTGGTGCCCTCCCTCAAAGGTCCAAGCGGCAATATCACAAAGAAGCTGATAAACATAATCGCAGGGAAACACGCTGAGATTAGCAAACTGCTGCGCACGCTCAATCCCCACCAGTCCGTAAACATCACGTAGAGGCCTGCACCGACCAAACCCGCAGCACCAGTCCCAGATCCCCAGCCGGCGAGGCTCATCGGGCCGTAGAAGTGCGTCAAGCCGAGGAAGCTCAATTCACCGCCGCCAGCGCTTATACTAGCCAGGACTACACCGACGAGCTTGATGGCGACGGACTGCGTGCGAGGTGTTAAGGCAACCATGAGCATGCCAATTACGGACAGCGCTATGAATATAAGAACTCGCATGCGATACGGTATTCGATGGATGAAGTACGGTGCGACCAACTTGGTGAGGAACGAGGGAACGACATCGGCGAGGAGGACGACGCCTTTGGGGATGGAACCGACGAGGTCTTGGGCGGCGGAGAGGATGATCACGTAGAGGACATTATTGATGAGGCCTGACGCGACTGTTAGCTACAAGCCGAGGATATTTGGGCGGGAAAGGTTGTACCAAAAAGCCAAAAGGCTACAATCACCTTCGTATCATGATGACCCACGATGGCTGCAGCTCTCGCTTTGTACGCAGCCCAAGATGACGAAGGCGCGCCTGGCATAGGGAGCAACCCAGAAGCAGACGGTGAGATACCGGACATGGCGGCGACAATCAGCACTCCTGTATCAGCCTTCAGAACACACACGACATCACGTCTTGCAAGGAAAGGTTGAGGTTGTAATTGTAATGTTGCTGATAGCAAGTCGTCGAGGTTTCATATTTAGCGGCTGGTCACGAGATAAGGCCAAGGCCTCATGACGTTGATCATGCTTTAAATGATAGCGGCTCTAGCGGGAGCCACAGTGGGGGCTACCTATTTTATTCACCGAAGCTTCACCTCAACTTATAGAGATCATGATGCAACAGAGGCACAATTATTGTGGTCGTAAATCATGGCGGTTCAAATTATGAACTTATCATATCGTACAAGCGCCCGCTATTAACCCATTCGTACCATTCATTCCATTCCATTCCATTTTTTGTTTAGCTCAAGGTCGCTCAGCTTCGCGGCTAGACTCAATCACGCTCTCGGGAGCAATGTTACCCTCAGCAGAGATGCTGTCAGGAACACTCTCAGGCTGGTAGTAGTCCTCGCCCTTGAACTGAGAGCCGCCGGGGCCGGGAGGGTTGCGGCCTACGTTGGCACGCTGGGCTTCCTGGCCCTTTGAGGCGAGATCATCAGCGGCTCCGAGGCCGGAAGTCCTCTTGACGTTGGCGCCGACAACATCATTGTCGTTGTAGCCGCCGCGCTCGTAGTTGGCCTTGGAGAGCTTGTCGAGAGGACCGCCCTCACCTTCATAGTGCTGACCACGGGCTTGTCTGAAGGAGTTAGAGGTTGTCATTGTTGTTTTGGTGCATGTTCTTACCGGCCCTTGTCGTCGACGATGCCACCCTCGCTGGGAGGGATGCGCTTGTTGTAGCCGGCGTTTGTGCTCAGCTCATCGCCAAACTCAACCTGAGCGCTCTCAAACTTGTTCTCGGCATGGGGGTTAACACCAGCACCTTCAACATCTTGAGGACGAGCGTTGCCGGTCTTGGCCTGGTAGGTGTTGAGGTCCATCTCGGCCTCCTTGGCGATCTGCTCGTAGTTGGTCATTTTGAAGTGAATTTGTTTGTGACGAAATTGAAGAAGAGTTTGTGTAATTTGTTATTGATGAGACTGTAGTGAAAATTGCAACACAGATAAACTTTTGTTACTAGAAGGTCTCTTATTTGTAGCTGTGAAGAGGTAACTGTGATGTCATTCATATGAAATCATATCCTTCACTCGATGATTTCATCGCGACGATTGAATTGTGGGAACAGAGAAAGCACAAGCCGCCTCTGACCCATTTCGATGGAGACGAAGAGATCGTTTACCTTGAAAAGAATGAGTTATGACCACAAATCGAGATCTATCGTGAAGGTTGCTCACACGACATCGACTTGGCAGACAGTGCTTATCCAGGTGCACACCAGGAACCCGAGCGATCTCCGGAGGGAGAAATGTAACTTGACGTATTGATTTTGGACAGTGTTCAATACCACACTGTCATGTTCCCCAAATCTTTTTTGTATGATAAGTCAGACTCCCTAAAGGTTGAAAGAGAGACGTGTATAAAGTTGTAACAGAGGTCAGCTGATAACTCCTTGGGATATCAAGTGGACACCACCTCTAAAGTACAAGGTGATGTTAACATATATGTATGCTGGCACATATTCGTGATGTCGATATCTTCTATATGCCACCAGTGCTAACTAGACACTCGCAAACATCTCCCGCGTAATACCATTGCTGTCACACATAGCCCTGAAAATGCCCCCTTGTTCCCATAACTCCAACGGCGGCCCCAGCTCAACAATCTTCCCCTTATCCATGACGCACACTCGGTCGTACTGGATCACTGTACGAAGACGATGCGCGATGGCAATCAGCGTCTTCCCTTCTAAACCAGTCGCCAGTGTCTCTTGCACGAGTGCATCGGTCTCAGGATCAACGCTGCTCGTCCCTTCGTCCACCAACACAATACGCGTGTTGCGAAGCAGTGCTCTAGCAAGCGCAATCAGCTGTCGCTGTCCAAGAGAGAAGTTGAGGCCTTCGGCTTCGACGGCCGTGTCGAGTGTCACGCGCGTCTCTCGAGGCTTTCCGGAGTCAGTGTTGTCTGGATGCTCCCTCTCCATGACACTGCTTGTCTGGGTATCTCCCCCAGGCATGGTGAATGACTTTTCGCTGTCTGGGAGAAGATGTGCCTCGCGGAGAGCATGCCATAGCTCGGTGTCTGTGTGCTTGTTGAAAGGGTCTAGATTCGAGCGAATAGTGCCCTGGAAGAGAGTGGGATCTTGTGGAATAATCGCCAAAGCGCTTCGGAGCCGGTGAAGACCAATTTGGCCTATATCGATACCATCGATGGTGATACTCCCGCCAGAAATCTCTGTCAGCCTGAAGAGGGTTGATAGAATGGTGCTTTTACCAGCACCGGTGCGGCCAACAATCCCGAGTCTCTCACCCCCAGCAATCTTCAGGCAGAAGTTATCGACAACCAGCGGGAGACCAGGACGGTAGCGCATCTGCACAGCCTCATACTCGATGGCTCCGTGCTCCGGCCAAGAAGGACGCACGCTGGCGCCATCCAGGGGAGCTTCTTGGTGCAGAGAGTTTGTGTACTGAAACAGACGCTCTGTATTCGACATGGAGTTGTTGACCTCGATCAGATACTTCACCACGACCTGCATCATGCCAACCATGGACATGCTGTATGTCAACAACAGACCCGAGATGCTGAGAGCAACAGGCAGTGCGTTGGTGACCACGAGAATACCAGTGACAAGGTTCAACAAGATGCCGATGTTGTCAAGCCGAACAGAGAGCCAATTGTGGCTGGCGAACGTCAGAAAGTTGGCACTGTCCATGTCGTCGATGGCTTCATGAACCAATTTGACGAACTGGAGCTCCCGATCATAGGCGCGAATGCAAGCAGCCCCAATAAGAGCTTCATTGAGACGAGCAAAGACCACACCGTCGAGTATCAGTTGGTGTCGCCTCAGCTCTCGCGCACTACTCCTGTAGTAGGAGATGCACCACCAGAGTGCTGTCGCACCAAACACTAGAGCGATTGCAAACTACTATTGTCAGTGTGATTATAGGAAAGGGAAGTTGTGAATGATAACTTACATAGTAGAAGTAGGCAACGATGAGAACATAGGAGCCCAACAGCGCTGCTACGTTGATTAGCAGTTGCTGCACAGCAACGACCAGGTTGTTGTCGAGCGCATCAATGTCTCTTGTAAAGCGATATATGATACGGCCAAGAGGGGTCGTGTCGAAGAAAGACATGGGGGCCCTAAGAGTCTGCCAAAGCGCATTGTTCGACATGACCTGGCTCGATTTGATACATACCAAGCAGGTGATGAGAGAAGACGAGAACACTAGTACGCATTGAGCAAGACTCAGGCCGGCGTATATACCGATCTGATTCGTGATGGTTAGTGAACCTGCTCAAGTCTTATACAAAAGAAAGAACGCTTACATTCTGACCGCGGGTGAGGCCGTACTTGTTGTCCACCCACCACGAAAGCCATAAGCCTCCTAGAATGCTTGAGGCTCGGAAAAGGAGTTGTCCAACCACCATGGCAAGACCATTCCAGAGGGAGCCGGAAGCCCGTAACCACGAAACATATACGGAGAAGGGAACGCTATCCACAATCTTGGCCTCTTCCTGCATCAAGACCTCGGCTTTCGTCGTTGTGTTGTCGGGGCCGACAGAATCACCCTTGTTGCCTTCAGTGTTATCGGCCTCCTTTTGCTGGTGTCCTCCCACAGCAACCAGGCTGGCGAAGGCAGAGTGAGACTTCATCAATTCCTCATAGGTGCCTATGGCCTCGATACGCCCGTCGACCATCCAGATGATTCTATCAAGTCGGGACAGTAGATGCAGGTGGTGTGTTGCCAGGAACCGGCATTTGTCCTTGAGCAAACCGCAGATGGCCTCGTTAAAGATATGTGTACCTACATGCGCATCAACGGCCGAGAGCGGATCGTCGAGTATTACGATGCCAGCGTCAGAGTATATTGCGCGGGCGATGTTGATACGTTGCTTTTGCCCCCCTGACAGGGTTACACCTCTTTCACCAATTTCCGTCATATCGCCATGCGGGAGGAGTTCAAAGTCAGGCAATAAAGCGCAGGCGTGTACCACATTGGAATAAAGCGTCTGGTTGAAAGGTTTCCCAAAGGTGATGTTGTCTCGCACGCTGGCGTTTTGAATCCAAGCATACTGTGGGCAGTACGCCCTGTCAGCGGCAAACTGTAGAATGCCCCCGGTCTGCCTCATATCTCCCGCCAGAGCACTGAGAAGTGATGTCTTGCCGGATCCAACGCTTCCGATGATACCGACCAACTCGCCTCTCTGGCACTCAAAGGAGATATCGTTCAGCGAGAACGGCACGTCACTATCCCGGACTGGGCGGACTTCTGTATCCGAAGTTTCGATTCCCTTCTTTTCATGCTCCACTCGCTGTCTTCTCAAAACTCTCGACAGGCTATTCTTGTTCTTTGGTGATTCAGCCTCTTCATTCAATGGCGGGCTCTCCCACGTGAAAGATGCATTGCTGAGTTTGGCAGCAGGGGCAAGAGTGGCGTCTGGAACTGTCTGTGATTGTACTTCTTCAGCAAGTAGAAAGTCCTCGATTCGCTTGATCGATTGGACTGCGTCGGCAGCAAGGCTCAAGGATACGGGCAACCAGTTGGTCGGGACGCGCAGTAGGTACAGCATCGCTAAGGACGAGAAGACAACCGCTGGATCAAGACTGCCATTCACAACCGCGTACACGATGAACGTGATCATGATGGCAAGCACAGGTAGGAACTGAGCGAGGGTTCCTACGGCGCACCTGATCAGGTGCATGATACGCAAGGCTCGGGTCTCAGATGCTCTGATGTTTCCAAGTCGGCTCTGAAAAAATCCTTCCCAGCCAAAGTACTTTACGAAACGAATGCTCTGGAGGATCTCTTGCGTGAGTGTGACGCGCTGGTCAGTGACTATGTTGATGCGATTCCGGCTTGCCACCAGCGGTCTCGTCGCGTATGTCACTGCGGCGAGACCAAAGATGAGAGTGGCTGCTCCTGGCAGAGCTGTCCAGCCCAGGTTGTAGACCAAGAGTGCAACTGTTAGTATGAGTTGATAAAGGGATAACCATGAAAGGTGGAAAGCTGCTAGCGCCTGCTCGATGCGGGCGGTGTCGTTGGAGACCAGGCTCATCACACGCCCGTTGGACCAGCCTTTCTCGTCTACCCGACAAGGAACATCATCGTAAGGACCCAAGCCCTCGCTCCCTGTTTGACCTCCAGCCTTGGCTCTATTGGAAAGTTTCAGTGACTTATTGAACGCCATGGCTATCAAAACGCTGCGTGTCTGTCCACCGAGTAACATGCCGCGATAGTAAAACTGACTCGAGGCGAAAGTCTGAAGCATCTGCAAGATTGCGATACCGATGATATATCCTATGCCAACTGCTACTGGCTTGGAACCGCGTGTGTCGTGTCCGTCGGGGTAGGCATGTTGAACCCACTCGATAAGAAATCGCAGCGTGAAAGGCGTCATGACCTGTAGAGTCGACACGACGAACTGACTGACAGCACCGAGCCAGAAGTCAAACTTGAAGACCTCGTAGAGCGCCCACAGGAGAGGAAGGCGATTGCGAGCCAATACCCGTTTTCGAAAAGCGGCGTCAAGACTGGGCTGGAGCGTATCCATAAGCCTTGCGTCTGATACTGTCCAGATATCATTGCGTTCCAGGTGACGCCGGTATCCGATCTATACCATCAATTCTCATGGTCAGCGCGTAGGAACATCACAAGTTCAGCGTAGTATAGTCTCACGGTCATGAGTGGACTCAGCCAAGCAAACCAAAGTTTGCTTAAGAAGCCTGCATCTTGTTCCGCAGTCACCTCCCTCTTCTCAGGAATTTCGGGGACATGGTGTTGGCCGAATGGCCTCGGCCACCGAGAGCGCATCTGCTGGACTGATGTTGACGCGCACAAGGCCTAAGTGAACGGTCGCAATGGATAGGAGAATAGATGACAGCAACAATATCCGCAAGACCTCAGATTGAGACTGACTTCGGCGCTTTACCTATACGGCGTAATGCCATCATCACGTCACGTCACGTCTGTTTGCGACCACGTATTTCACGTGCCTGTCTCCCCAACAAGACATCAATCATAAGTTCCATTGTTGGTTGACTGCTAGCACCGAATCGGAGGTCATGCTCCGGAATAGTTGTTGGTTGGCATAGGCATCTCTTCTCTCATGAGATGTCGAGGCTTGGAGCCGCTGGATACCAGGCTCCTCCTGCAGGGTCAACATCCCCGTCAATGCAAGGTCATCGCGCTAATACACAGTCACTGATAACGGACCGAGCCGTCTTGGCCTCACAACTTACCCTGAACCTTTGACATTATGCACATCTATGCATGCGTTTCAACGAAATGATCTGGTAGTAAAGTTCGAGTTCCGTGTCAGTGAGTACTTCAGGCATGTGCTTCGAATGTCTTTTGTGGTTGAGCTCTATTCATGCATTGAAGCTGGTGGATCAAAGCAACTGCACTACCCGAAACTTCTGGTGCAATGACAGTAGACGAACCATTGCCATCACCTATCACCTCAAGCAGTACGTCTCTGCAGCTCTCTAATTATATGCAATTACTGATTCAACGTCAAGGCGGGCAACATGCGATGCAAGATCAGCTGCCAACGCAGCTCTACACAACGATTGACAGGTTCACACTCGAGTCAGGAGAAACTCTGACCAACGCGACGGTGGCCTTCACCGTCAGGGGTCGACTTAACACTCAGAAAACAAATGCTGTCGTCGTCTGCCACGCCCTTTCCGGCAGCGCTGATTTTGCGGACTGGTGGTCACAACTTTTATCGTGTCCTGAGAACCCAGTCCTCGATCCCAGCAGGTTCTGCCTCATCTGCTGCAATTCCTTAGGAAGTCCCTATGGCTCATCGAGCCCGCTATCTGCAAGGCCAGGCAGTGCCTCTTATTATGGACACACGTTCCCAAAAACAACTATTCGTGATGATGCTCGGTGAGTACACGTATCAGTATGGGCGTAGCTCAAGGCTGACTTGCTTTCCCAAATAGAATCCAAAAGATTGTCGTTGAATTGCTCGGCGTACGTTCGATATATTGCGTGATAGGAGGCAGCATGGGGGGTATGATGGCGCTGGAGTGGGCATTGCTCGACAAGCATTTCGTACGATCCATGGTTCTCGTCGCAACAGCAGCCAGGCAAAGTCCCTGGGCGATAGCGTGGAGTGAGAACCAGCGGGCAACCATAAAAGCCGATTCCAAGTTCCGTAATGGGCGCTATGGTGACGATCCTCCTCGAGATGGTCTCGCGGCTGCGCGCATGGCAGCCATGATATCCTACCGAACGCACTCGTCTTTCGAAGCGCGGTTCGGAAGACGCAGGCTGGAGACTTACACAGCGTCCAACAAAACGCTCTCAAAAGTCAACGGCACCCGTGCGCCATTCGCGGTCGATGTGCAGTGCTCGACGCGCGATGATGGGCACTACGACAAGTCGGGTATATTCTTGGCGCAAAGCTATTTGCGGTACCAAGGAGAAAAGTTCAATGCTCGCTTCGACGCCAACTGCTATCTCCACATCTTGGACAAGATCGACTCCCATGACATTGCCCGCGGTCGGTACCCGGGTCTTTCAGACGACGAGGCTGTGCTCAAAGTCCTTGGTCAGATCCGACAGCGCACATTGGTTGTCGGGGTCCCTACAGATGGTCTTTACCCACTTTCTGAGCAGATATTTCTGTCTCAGGGCTTGAAGAATGCAACGTTCGCAACGCTTCAGAGCGACGATGGGCATGATGCGTTTCTCATCGAAGGTGAACAGCTCAATGAATTGTTGCGATCATTCTTAGGCTCGGATCCTGACCTATAAGCGTCCACAGAATCAACGTGCAACTTGCGATAATAGATCAAATCTCGTACCGCAGCCAACCTGATTTGGGATGGCATTGTATTGACGTTGGCGATAGTGCATATTGTGACCATTGCGATAAAAGCAATCCTCTGTATAGGTAGTTTCCAAGTTCGAAATCCGAACATTGCCATGAATCTATTCCAATAAAGTCGTTTCAAAGTTCAAATCTTGACGCCGAATACAATTATCGAGACCAAAGCGAAGAGAAAAGCAGCAAACCCAAAGGGCAGCCCGAGCCAGACTTGGCCCCAACTCATGCCCACACGGAAGGCCAAAGCCATCCCAGGACCTGCCACCAAGCTTCCTATTCCTTCCGCGACCGAGATGAGCGCGTAGAGCCGCCCAATATCGCTTGTCGCGTTGGGGTGCCGAGACTCTACAAGGCTGGTAGCCAGACTGCGCATGGTTGGCGCAAAGCCCGAGCCCAAGGTGGATATGACGAGTCCTAAAAGGATGCTTAGCTTCCTAGACGTACGTAGTGTGCCTCAGCAATTTTGGCTCACCAATTATCATGCCCACTGAAATCTCTGACAAGAATATGATCAAACTGCCTAGAATCAAGAGGATGATGCTTGCTTTGCCGATCCAAAGGTCTCGAGAAGTTGCACTCCAGCTTACGAGTGCATATGTAGCAATGAGAGGCAGTATGACCGTGAACAGCGCAATATTTACGCCTGCCCGTAGTGATATGAGAAATCCTGCCTAGGTAGGTGTCGAAATGTGTTAGAAAGGCATCCACAACATTTGATCCAGAAAGTACGAGCTCACCTGTGCTATAGTCCATCCATATCGTTTCGACACGTATTGGAAGAGCATGTTAGCAGCTTGACGCCCGACCTTGGAGATGAGGAAAGTAAAGACAAGGGCGGACAGGGCTCTGTCTTTTATGACGAAGTCGAACGAGTCTTTGTTCCGAGTAAGCCAGCTTCCCCATTTGCCGTCCTTCTTGGAAGGTATCTCTCCTTGTTCACTGCTTGTATAATCCGAAGAGACGGTATTGGCATCCTCACCGGACCTTTTGGGGTCGAGCACTGGCAGTGTTTCCGGCAACCCAAGTGCTAAAATGACACTAAGCCCTTGGAAGGCCACTGCCAGCAGGAGAGGGATCCATGTGTTCTTGTGCATCAGTATTGAAGTGATTGGAGGGACAATCAGATCTGCGACAAGGTCGGTACAAAAGCGATAAAAGAACACGGTACTCCTGACCTCTGCTGGCACCACGTCAGCGACCACTGTAGTGAGTAAGGTTGTGCCAGTTGTTGGGCCACCGCCAATGATGAAGAAGAGTGATGATAGCCAGACTGCGTTCAGAGGTAAACGCAGCGCCCCGACCTTTGAAAAGATGGTCAATACTATTAGAATGTGATTAGAGGTTGGCAATACTTACAAAGAATAGCGTCGACGCCCAGGACAAAGTATACCCAGCCAAGGCTAGTACCAGGATCCATTTACGTCCACGCAAGTCTGCCACATAACCATAGGGGATTGGAAGCAGGATTGCGGGAATGGCATCGAAAAAGTACTGCCATCCCACGACCGATGCAACCTTGTCCTGCACTGGGTCGATCTTACAGAGGCGCTCGGGGACGGACCCGTCACGATCCACTAACGACGGATCGTGCCGCAGATAGTGGCGGGTACAGGCAACGGACTCAAAGAGCCTCACTCTTGGCGCAGAGTAGAGAGATTCGCCAACGTCTGAAACGATGGCAACGAAGATGCAGAGGAGCACGACGTAGATCCACGGCCATGAGCAGCGAGTGCGGTGCGTATTCACGGTCTCAATTGCCCTGGGCACGCTGCTTGGTTCTTCGGACTGTGGTGAGAGGAGGGCTGTCCTTTCGTCGACATGGGTTTCGTGCCCGTTTTCGCGATGTTGGGGCATTTTTACTCAATGAAACTCATGAGGATGTAGGAGAAGAGAGAAGAAGAAAGACGTGCTGCTGGATGAGAGTGCATGGCGACTAATGCCTTGACTAGGGCGGTGACTGAGACGGGAGATAAGACAAGCATGGGTGTAATTGAAGTGACATCACAGCCAACAACGACGGTTTTTGTGGGCGTGTCAAGGGTGAAGTTGATTACAGCCCGGATACGTATGACAGGTCATCATCAAGCCGCGGTGATTTGAGAAGCGTCACGGATGTCACGTGCCGTCTTGCATTGCATACTCTGACAGTTTTCATTGTTTGGAGCACGCGCTTGGTACTTCATTAACTAGGTGCCTATTGGATCTAGGCCTCACCATTACCTGATTGACACTATCTAGTATGTTGGGCGATACATTGGCCAACTATGGTGATGGTTGCTGCTCACATTCTGTAAGTGATGGGCTGACGGGAACCGACATGACTGAATACACCAAGGCAGGCTGTCTGTCAACCATCTACATTCAACTAAGGGTAAAGCAAATGAAAGCCCTACAAGCATGATCCCCAATAGGTGGTCTGCGAGAACAATTTATACTAAACCACACGAGAAATGATGAAACTCGCGTTCGCGTTCTTCCCAGGCTCGCCATTCAACTGGCATGTGAGGACCGGCCGCAACCTCTTCACTAGACGCTGAGTTTGGATCTTGGCTGGCTGTATCAACGGTAAGCCGCTGCTCGCTTATTCCAACTAATGTAACACAGACTTACAGGATATGCCATGGTCTTGATAGAATGGGTGCTCCGGGTCAGCACAAATGCTCCCGACCGCATGCGAGACACCACGCTGAGCAGAATATTCTCCTTCTCCAGTGTCGTTGATCCAACTGCCGCGTTGAAGTAGACAACATCGTGATCACGGAGGTCTTGAGGAGCGTCTTTGATGTCGCCCGCCTCGAATGTGCAGTGCTGCGTGTCCTCGCAAAGTCTGTCGAGGACCTTGATACTCTTCTCTAGGCGATCGGGAAGAAGCTCCAGACTGTGGATTCGTACAGTTTTGGCTTGCTTTTTAGCCCAGTTGGTCACCCAAACAGCTGTCTCTGGCATTGCACCAGATCCCAGAATGGCTATGGACTCGGGAGCCTTGTCTATGATGGATAGGAGGCCCGACCACTCGGCTTTGAGCACATATTCATAGAATTCATGAATCGGGGTGGTGTTGTATATCTGCCAGGCTAGACGGGACATGTCAGTCAGAGAGGGATGCACAATCAGTGCTCAGATTCATACCATCAGTCACGTCTTGCGTAGCTGCAACCCTTTCCGCCCACGTCACTTCCAAGGCGCCCTCGCACTCTCCCATGACATATCTAATATCAGGCATGAGGCCCAAGATGTCTGGATGAGCGAGAACTGCCGTTTCCAACTCAAGGTCGAGAGTCGTGAAGCCTATGACTTTGTAAAACCTGTCCCAAAATGGGACGACCTGATCGGCCTTTTCCGGCGTATCCAAGGGGCACAAGGCTTTTGCTGCCTTGATATTTTCCACCATAGTCTTGACATAGTCTTGAGCTTCGGCTTCCAGGTCTCGGCCTGGGATTAATGAGTCAGTGGTCATTGTATTGAAGGGTAAGAAGGAGAGTAAGGCAAAGTGATAATAATGCGATGCAGAATTTACAATGAAGTGCTTGGAATACTCGTTCAGTTCTCTTTCGCTTGTGTCTTCAACGTCAGTTCCAGGATAAGCTGCTTTTCAATCATCAGTCATTCGCCCAGTTAGGACCCCAGTCTGCCTACGTTCGGTAGAGCTGCACAGTCACACCCTCCAAGGGCCCTGCAAGGTCTTTTGACCTGCGGTAGATCGCGTTGAGGGAGCTTACCATCATGCCAGATACAGACACAAAGCTGCAGGGTCATTCGCCACCTCAACGCCTCATCCTGCATAGAACCTCTGAACAGTTCGGTGGATTTATGGCTCTGATACTGCTTCAAGTCGCCTGTCTGGGTAACTGCGTATTCCGGCCAAGTTAGTATCGGTAAAACCATCAACATGAGCCCCTCCAGCACCTTAGACGAAACCGCAAGAGTGCACACAAGCAGCCATAGCACTAAGAATGGTGAACACAATTCCAACGGGGTAGCTATGTCAAAAGCGGTGTCCAAAAATACACGCAAATGGCATTTCGATACTCTTCAAGTCCATTCTGGTCTTGAAAACGAGACCGCCCATGGACAATGCTCCCTGCCAATCTACAACTCTGCATCATTCCGCTTCAAGTCATCAAAGAGCATCGAGGATGCATACAGTTTTTCAGATGGCCCGAGGAGCCAGTTTTACATGTACAGCCGACTTTCCAACGTGAGTACTTCCAGATTATCTACTTCAGCAAAATGGGGACTGACGGGTGTGAAGCCTAGTAATGTCGGCTTCGAAAAGCGCATGGCGGCTCTGGAGCTCGGGAAAGATGCTCTTAGCTTCGCAAGTGGTGCAGCAGCAATTTTGACAGTCGCGCAATCCTTGGTGACGGTGGGCGATAACGCTGTTGTGAGCGGTTCTGTTCATGGTGGAACGTATCATCAATTCGAAGTCATTCTCCCAGCCATGGGTCTAGAGTGTCGCATTATGGATACAAATGACCTGGAAAAAGTCGAAGCCGCGATTGATAAGAGGACCAAATTTGTCTTCACTGAGACCATCAGCAACCCCAAGTTCGCAGTGGCAGACTTGGAGGGTCTTTCAGCCATCACCCGACGTGCAAAGATTCCTCTCATCGTGGATGCTACCTTTTCAGCTGCTGGCTTCTTCTGTCAGCCAGCTAGATTTGGTGTCGACATTATCATCCACTCAGCTACCAAATGGATCGGTGGTCATGGAACGACATTGGGGGGAGTTGTCATAGAGACAGGCGTTTCCGAGTGGCAGTCCAATGCAGCTTGTTATCCTCATCTTCACGCAAAGAGAGGCCGCGAGGGCACTGATACCAGCCTCTACGACCAATTTGGCAACGAAGCATATATGAGCTTCCTGCGATGGGAGTTCATGCGCGATACAGGAGCTTGTCTCGGTGCGCAGGCTGCCCAGCAGCTCTTCATCGGCGTCGAGACCCTCTCACTTCGCTGTGAGCGCCAGCACCGCAATGCTCTGTTCATGTCGTCTTGGCTGCGCAATCATCCGCGCATCGCTTGGGTCAAATATTTGGGCTTCGAAGACCACCCATATCACCAGCTTGCCTTGAAGTACCTGAAAGGCTTTGGAACTGTTATGACTTTTGGATTCAAGGGGACAGTGGACATGGCATTTGATGTTGTCGATTCGTTTGAGATCATTTCGAATACGCCTAACGTCGGAGATGCAAAGACTACTGTAGGGCATCACTGGTCGACAACGCATAAGGGATGTTCTGTTGAGCAGAATGAGGCAATGGGTGTGTATGAGGACCTGTTCCGGTTGTCACTGGGCATTGAAAAGGTGGACGATCTCATTGCTGATTTCCAGCAAGCCTTTGATGCAGTGCCACTTAGAACCTAAATGATCCATTTTGTGTTATATGTAAATCATTCAATTCAATTGTGGAAGGATTAACGCAGAAGAGCCGTCAAATAGCCTTACTCCCCTGATTAAGAGTATTACACCCTGCTGTATGCATGCGCATTTGGCATAACTACAAGTTTATTAAAGCTACTGCTACGTGCTATACTGGGAAGAGCACGACTGTTAATTTCTGTAGAACATGTGCCCTACGCTGACGACTCAGGCTTGCGTCGTCAGAATGCCCAGGTAATGGTATTTGGTAGATGGACAATCATAAACGCAACGTCAGGTCGGTCAGAGGCTGACTACCCCCGGAAGCCCTCTTGACTGGTGCTGTTAGTGCTGCTGTTGGTTGTGCACAAGCCAGTGTGCAGCATGACCATGCAGTGTCAGAGTGCCCTGCATGGATAGAGCCTCTTTGGTGCTATTAGCCAGCAGTTTCATTGCGCAGTGAAACGTGATGCATGCTTACGGCGCAGGGTGGTCTACAAACATAAGGTCCCTCGGGAACAACTATCTGAGTCTCGATATCCAGACACACATTTCTCACCTATGTACGATTCTAGCAATGGCCGAACAAACACGACTCCACATCTGGCTGAACTTGCCAGATAACCAAGGTCAGTTTATGTGATCAGAGCACAGATACCCATGCTAACAGATTTGGTTTCTGTCAGTCTCACTCGAGTGTGAGTGGCGATATGTACAGCAAACCGGGAACGAGGCTCAGCAATTCCACAATTTGTATATTGCGCCAACAGTTCGCAACTCAGGACCACTGGAGACACCCCTCGGTCCCGGCGTATGGATCTCGGGTAATGATTCTCAGTCGGAGGCTTATCAGCTTAGAAAGGATCAGGATTCAGCTATCGCTGCGCTTATCCAGCAATGCATCGCGCAAGAAGGCCTGTGCGTCTTCCAGGTTCCTAGAGTGAGCGGCTTTGCAGGCCATGCCAACCCTTGGGCCTTTCGTGTGGCAGACTGTGCCCTTGTTTCTTCGACCAAGACATTTCTCTCGCCACTTCAGGAGATAACGGCTCCTTCTGACTCTACCAACACCCTTGAAGGCATATTCAAGGCCTTGGATGCATCGATCGGTGCTATTATATCCCCTCTGGAACTATGCAATGGGGCCATCGATAAACTTGAGTTTGAACTCACACGAAGGCTTTCCTTTCCTTTTATCTCGCCAGAGCCCACCCGCAAGCGGCGCATATGCTTCCTGACATGGAGTCGCATAGCGGCTAAGAGAGCGGCATGGGCCAATGCGAAAGCGCTGGGAATCGAAGTGGTAGTTATGAGTTCTGGTGCGTGGTCCGAGGATGACAAGCCACCACATGAATATATGATGGACGGCTACATCGAAATGGATATGACGACAGACGATGGCTTCTGGAGAAGAATCGCCGATGCGATCAAGGCATACCCAGATCCAATAGACGGCCTCTGGGGACCGTGGGATCCATTCATGGTGCCAGCGGCCATGGCAGCGAGAGATCTGGGAGTCTATACACCAGAACCAGAGGCTTTCTCGATTTCAACAAACAAGTATCGCACGCGCCAGATGCTCGATCCCGACGAGAAAGACTTCTTCACGGTGCAGAGCCTCAAAGAGTTGGAATCGAGACTGCAGTCTACCAAATCCGTCAACTTCCCCGTTGTATGCAAGCCAGTCGCTGGACTCAGCAGCTGGGGAGTCTACCGTGCAAACAACGCCCCGCAACTGCGCGATGCCGTCCAGAAATCACTGATCGTCAGCCAAGAGCTTCCCGACCTAAGGGTTGTGGTCGAGCCATACATCGATGGGCCTGAAGTGGATTGCAACATTGTCCTCTTCAGGGGCCAGGCTCTGTATACTGAGATTGTAGACGACTTTCCTTGCTCCGCAGACCTTGCGGAGGATCCGACGGGAAAGCTCTTCACGGAGTCGCAAGCGGCTGTGCCCTCGAGGCTCCCTGAGAATGAACAGCGGGCCATCACTGACGAGGTGGTCTCGGCGGTTCGTAAAATGGGCTTCGACACTGGCGTGTTTCACTGCGAGGCGAGAATTTGCAACTCATCCATGGAATATACTTTCACCAAGGGCGCAACGATTCCAGACCTTGAGCCTATAGCGAAGCCCAATATTTCGGAGGATACTCCAGTATATCTCCACGAGGTCAATGCCAGGATGCCGGGACCAATGAGTTCAGCCTCCAGCATCATCGCGCGTGGAATGGACTTTTGGATGTTAGGTGTTCTCTGCGCCGTTGGTGATTGGTCTCGATACGAAGCGTTTTCAGTTCCATTCTTACATCCAGAGGTCACCGACCACACGTGGCTCATCAACTGCATCGTGCCAGTCAGCCTGGACCGTATAAAGCCCTTGTTCCCTGATCATCCGGCAGATCAGCTTGCACATCAGGCGGTAGACAGCAGTTACAGTCCTATATTGGAACTGGCCAAGACTCATCCCCATTTGACGAAACATGTGGCACGACACCATGTGTATATAGAGCCTGCGACGAGATTGGGAGGTAAGGAGGGTGACTGGCTGTGGACTATGTGCATGGTCTTTCACACTCCGCACAGTCGAGAGCACGCATTTCAACTAGCTCAGGAATTCCCGGAGGTTTACGAGGCCCTTGTGAGTGATAGGTATGGCCATGGATAGAATGATACAGTTATATTGAGAAGTCATGTTCTATGAGAGGTAGAGAGAGAGAGAAGGCCAGGTTGATGTTGCAAGTGATGGTGTCCGTGAACGAGAGGGACCAGGAGCTTTAACATTCGCTTAGCTGGCGAAGATGAGTAGACTTTTAGAGCTTCTTTACAAGTGCAGATATAAATTGAGCCTCTGCACATAACTAAGCGCTAAGCTGCACAACATCGACGTCATCTGATCAGGCTGACTCACCCGCCCCACTCTGGCCGTTGCTGTCGGACTAACTGTATCGCCGAAGCCGAACATCTTCTCCAGCCTCCTGTTCACCGTCCACAATTCACGCTCACTACTACCATCATTCAATCTCTCTCTCTGAACCTTCGCCATAATTCACGCCGCTCTCGAAACCTTCACTTTCTTTTCCGCCCTAATCTTCGCGCACTCTCCCAGAAGCCTTTGCCTCATTTTACCCGGCTCGCCCCGACCCGACCGAACCCTTTCTCAACAATGCTCACCGAGAGAAGCCCGTGAATCGCGCTACAGCCGTTGTAAAATTCCGGATTATACCCACCCAGCAAGCGCATCCTGCCTCGCTCTGTGGAATAACCGGGGCTTGTAGAAGGGACCTGCTCAAATCTCGCAGTTCATCTGGAGTTTGGGGCGACCTAGCAGTTTCATCTGGAGGTCACAGGTAGCCTGGCAGCGAAGCCGGCTTCTCTTTGGTGTGCGTTGTCGAGTTTGGGGAGTTGCAGGTGAGTCCCGACTTTTGTTGTACTGACCATTTAGTATCTTGGCAGTCAGCGGTATGTGAGGCACTGCACGAACTATGGCGACTCCATCATGTATCGACATTGAACAGACACCCGCCGTCCTTGAGTGGGAATGGGAGGGCGCGACGCGTTCCTTAGCCACTCCAGATCCAGACAATGTACCGATACGCTTTACGATACATGCCGATTCGACCCACGACAAACATCGCGTTCACTTCGAGATAATTGTTCCTATCAAATTTAAAGACAAGCCAAGTAGTGCGGCGGTTTTCTTACGAATTAGCCCTTTATTCATCACTTGTTTCCGCTTCTCTACAAACATTGACGCTTTGGACTCTTTGAAAAAGCAACGGTTTAGCTCTGCCGCATGTCTCGAGTTTGAACTGAGCAACTCTATCGCCGTACTCGTCCCCAGCTACGTGAAAGAGCCAATATCAGCGTCCCGGCCACGCTCTGGCAAGGTTCTGGACTCTCTCTACGAGCTATCCCATGTCACAGCTCTACGAATATATATTCAAGATTCTCTATTATCCCTCGACCAACTCAATTCTATAAGCGACAGAGCAACAAAAGGTCTGCTCGAACCCTTTTCTGGCCCCGAGTATGATATTTCGCGCATGTTCAGTGGCAGCGGAGCAAAAGCTACAAAACTCTCTCCACCCAAACCTCCATCGTATGAGAAGGCGACGAGCTCACAACCGCCGAGCGCTCCCTCATATCAACGTAAACGACCTCGACAGGACAGTCCCCAAGGGCCCGATAGCATCAGCCAAGTCTGGGACAAGCTACAGAAGCTAGAGTCCTTATTCCACAACAAGGTTGGAGAGCTGACAGCTGAGAATGCTAAGCTCCGAGACCAGAAGCCAAAGCCTGACGAGTCGCAAGCTGAGACTGCCCAGCCTACAGACCAGTCACAGGTAGTTATAGAGCTGAGAGCTGAGAACGCGCAACTTCGTGAAGAGGTAGAGCGTTTGAAGAAGAGGCAGGAGGATCTTGAGGCAGAGGTCGCATCACTACAAACCGCGCAAAGAAGCGAGAAGGATACAGAGGAGGTTGCAATAATAGAAATTCGAGACGACATTGAGTCACTGGAGCGTAGATTGTCTTGGGTCGAGAATGGAAAAGACGAATACTTCATGAAGCAAATAAAGCAAGAAATCTTTGACGAGTTAGCGACGCGTGTCTTGGGTGGCTAGACGCTCGTATCGAGGTACATAATGAATCCAGGAGACAAAGTCACTTTGCTGATACACATCAGGAGTGAACAATGAGCAAGATGCCAGTAGATGACGATACGATCACTGCTTTTCCAACATCACAAAAACTTGACATGACGAACAACCTTGATCGTTTTGCGAACATTTGTGTATATGATACGACGTGACCGATCATACTCCATCGCAAGCGTAAACGACATGACCACCAACACAAGATGGTCCTCAACAGCAAAGGGCAGTTAGGCGTTCAGGAGTACAAGTCGCATACCATGAAGTTCAAAAAGTCATTATTCGTGTATTGCACTATGCCCCCATCTAGATATGTTGCTAGCCCATGTACCAAAAAGAAAGAATTACCTGTGTCAAATAGTGGCTGTTCTATTCAAGCACTTGATTAATGAAGCTCAGCTCCACCAGAGAGGAGAATGTTGACGAGCTCTTCGTCCTGAGCCCTCACTGCTACTTCAAGGGCCGTCATGTTGGCCGAGTCCCGGGCATTGATATTTGCTCCGTGATTCACCAGCAGCTCGAGAACACTTGCACGTCGAAAGCGTACAGCGATATGGAGGGGAGTTGTGCCGGAGCAGTCGCGCGAGTTCACATCTGCGCCGGCCTTGATCAGCGAGAGGAGAATCCCGGTCGTTCCATTGCGAGCGGCGATGTGGAGTAGCCTAGATGGTCTACTGTTGAGATCGCTGGAGTCGGAGGTGAGTGAAGTCGTGGAAGATGGAGGTGGTGCTCTCGGCTCTGGGTTGGATATCCCCGGGACTGAGACTGGGACTGAGACTGAGAGCTGACGAGGGCTAAGCGTGTCCACTAGTGAACCACTAAAACCAGGCCAGTCCTCATCGAGAGAAGAGGGCCAGGGCAGGGCGGTAGGGTCGTCTAGGGGGCCGTCTAGTGCCCAGACGCCAAGGTCTTCCGACGCTTCGGCCCGTACACAGGCGGAGTCAGAGCTAGAACCAGAGCCAGAGCCAGAGCCAGGATATTGTGGCGGGTGCAATGGCGGAGCCAAGTCCTGCGAAGTTGCTTCTGCAGTTGGCGTTGGCTGTACTGCAACGTCCGCAGTATTGTCGCTGTGCTGCTCACGTTGCCGTTGTCGCGCTCCTAAGGCATGTGAGCACCGAGAAGAGAAGGCAATTGCAGTAAAGTCGTGGTAACATACTCGATGCCCTCTTGGCAATTCTGTTGCGTTCGCGGAGACGCTGCGTTTCCTGCTGCTTGGGCGATGGGAAGAGGACGCAGGCTTCAAGCTCTTCCATTTCAATTGAGAGCCAAGAGATGTTCACCCTGCTAGCGGCGTAGAGAGTGGCAGTCCATACTAATAAACCATGGTGATGGCGTATAATACGGCTCCCCGGCACAGCCCTTGGCGCTCAGGAACGCGCAAACTACGACTCTGAATGTGTCGACGGAGGAAGTGGAAGTTTGAGTGTTTCGGACCCCAAATACTCCAGGCGACAGCAAAGGAGAGCAGGGTTCTTGGTGTAGCAGGGAGTTGGCTACGGCCCTACGGGTATGTTTTTTGCGTGCTTATATACCGAATGAGGCAGCTGGAGTGGCTCATGAGATCATTGAGGTATCATAATCGCGATTCTCTGCCGTGCCGTATACATATACAGACTAGACGGAATCCTTCTAGCCATCACCATATCCCAAAACAAACAAGATGCCGGCACGGCTTGTATACGAACTCCACTGATAAGAGGTGGTTGATGGGGATTAACGCGGGCATAACTAGTACCTTGGACTGCGATCTCCCTGCACGCTACCTGTATCGATCTAGCTGATCTCAATAGGCGGGCCTAGTCAATCAATATATTCTCCGGAGCCCGACACCATGTCAGGTCCCGGCTTGGCTTCCCAGTTCCGTCCGGAGCGTAAGATGGAGAGTAAGCTTAAACAAAACTTGTAAGCTTAAACAATATTTGCAACCTTATGCCCAGTTACATTGTATGAATTGACGGTGAACAACGAATGAATGGTACTGGATATAAATCCTGGTCAAGTCAAAGATAAATCTTGTCCTGGAAATAAAGCGTGTCAACGACGAATGGGAAGGCTGCCTGTGTCAGGACCTTTTGTCAACGCCGTTGCAGTTGGTGATGCATGGTCAGAGCAGCGGGCGCAAGAGCAGGTTATGACTGCGCACCTCGCCTCGCCTCGCCTCACCTGTCACTCAACCATGGGCTGTTTGTCAGGGCCAACAGGTACCTGAAGATGTTGATCCTGCTAACTGAAATGAGCAGTGATGACCGTCTATCCGTTTAGTCAGACCGTATCTGATTCGAGCCAACAGCCCTGCGATTGGCCCCCTTGCTAACTGATTAGTACTATTGCGTGATTGATGATCCTTGGAGATTTTGCATGTGGCTCGGGGGATTAACACGGGTGGCACATCACTAAATTTCTCACATGGCTGCACGGCAGACGGATGGCAACAAAACAAACTCGAGACTTGGAAGTGGTGTGACAGAAGCACTACCTTAGGCATGTAAGGTGCCTGGATGATAGATACCCGCTTGACAGAGTATCAGGTCTCTTGACAACTTGAGGCATGGTCAATGTGGCCTGAATGTTGCCAGAATGGCTCTGAACTGGTGTTTATATCATGAGCTAGTGTTATGAGTGTAGGTGACCCACGGTCTCCAAGCTGTTGGATATCACCAGCATTCACTACAGGCATCCATTCTCATATCCATCATCATGTCTCATCATATGTCCAAGGCCAAACAAACCTCCCAAACAGATCATCCGTCAACAATCGCCACTATCAGGTATCAGATCGATGATGGCGTGCGACATACCTCGGAACAAGCTTGGAACAGGGGCTACACGAATAACCCCAGCGTAAAGCAGATTCCTGTACCATACGTTCTGCATGATCTACGCCCAGTAGCTTTCCCCGATGGTGCAGACTGGTCTTGGTCGCATTCGGCAGAGATCCTGAAGGACTTTGGCTTCACCGCCATCAAGTTTGACCCAAAATGGGCCAGAATCGACAACGAGGTGCAGGCCGGAGATTACGATGACTTGCAAGCTTTAGAGGAGACTTATTTCCCTGAAGTGAAAGAGTCAATCCTCAAATTGACAGGGGCGAGGCATGTCTTCATCACAAACAGTATCGTTCGAAGAGGTGATGCGCCGGTCAAGAAACCTGCGAGTGGAGTCGGTAGCTCGGCGGCCGTCAATGGCAAAGACCAGAAGACCGTACCTGATAACTATAAAGCGTCAGATGAAACTCGGCCAACGCATCTTGCATCCTCTGACAACTCGAGGCCTGCGAGAGGAGCACATGTAGACTATACGCCTGTTGGTGCTCGGCGCTCCATCCGTCGCTGGAGGCCAGACATTCACAAAGCCGCACTTGAGGCCGGGATCATCGGTGCCGAAAATAAGATCTGTACCGCAGCTCAAGTCGATGCCCAAGACAAGGCGAGCAACGATATCATCGATGCAGAGTATAACGCGGACGGCAAGCTAGGACCGCGCTACGCAGCCTACAGCGTCTGGCGGCCCATGCGAACGGTCACGCGGGATCCGCTAGCAATGGCGCCTCGATGGTCTTTCTCCAAGGACGGGGCATTAGGATTTCTGGGTTATGAGTCTAGAATGTTAGCAGCGCCTTCTATGGGCGGTGACTTTCTACGAGAGTTGGAGTCTGTGATTATCAGTGAAGCTGATGCGAAAGCATACGAGGAGTCGGGGGTGGCTGAGGGTGGACTGGAGAGTCCGCAGTGGTACTATCTGCCGGAGCAGAAGCCAGACGAGGTCATTGTGCTCAAGTTCTTTGATAGTGCTGCTCTTGGGGGAGGGTTGGTGTCTGGCGATGTTGGGGGCGCGCCTCATGCGAGTCCTGATCTTGGTGATGCTGCTTACGGGCCAGCTCGCTGGAGTATTGAAGTTAGATGTATCGCCATATGGTGAGGGTTCGTAATGACCCGATGGCACCTTAAATGGTTTCATGTGGTTCAATAGTGACAAGTGTTTATATGCATACAGGAGTTGCTCAATCAACCTTTGGTGTTTTCCAAAGACGACGACTGGAATGCACGTATATCACGCACAGTCCAGCCTAGTTGCGTTTCTTAGCCCGTAGATGCCAAAGGAAAGTGAGAATCATATCGCTATCCTATATCCAAATCTCATCCTCATCCTCTCTCGCTACAGCATGGTGGAATGATACAAAGTCAACCCCGCCCAATCCACGTATAACATAACTTGTATCCTAATCACCTTACCCTTGACGATTAGCTTATGCATGTAATACTTACATAATTAAAGGCCTGAAAAGGCAAAGACCCGCGCATGACCCTGCAGAGTCAGAGGCAATGATCCAAAGTGAACGTGCTAGTGCAGGCCGCTCCTTCGTATGAGTGGCTATCTAGCCATGCTCCCTACGAACATCAGTCCTATGTTCTCTTCGCCCTATACAGTCTCTCTACGTTGCTTTTGTTTTTTAATTTTTACAACCACAATCGCCGGGTTCTACTTCTCCACAGCCCAGCATGAAAGAACACAACGCAAATGGGCACACCAACGGGACCTCGGATAAGAAATCATCGCGGCCCTCAACCAACGGGATTATCAAGAACAAGCCAAAATGGAGATTCGACACTATCCAGATTCATGCAGGGCTGGAAGTAGACCCAAAGTATGGCCACTGCACGCTACCCATCTATAACACAGCCTCGTTCAAATTCGGCTCTTCAGCCGCTCTGAACGTAGCTTTGAGTGACATATCAAGCTCCCAAAACCATTTGTATACCCGGGTATCTAATGTGAGTCTGTCTCCTAGTGCTATTTACGACTGTGTCTAATATAGATTCGCAGCCGACTCACGATGGACTTGAGAAACGCATCGCCGCCCTCGAGGATGGCAGGGATGCCCTCACTTTCTCATCTGGCAGTGCGGCTGTCCTGGGCGTCGTTTCTTCGCTAGCAGGAACGGGTGATAATGTCATCGTGTCTACCAGCATTCATAGTGGAACGTATCGTCAGTTCCGCAAGGCGCAGGCCCAGCTGTAAGTCTTTTGCGTGTTGCCATTGGGAGAAGTCAGTAGACTAAATTGAACTCATAGCGGTATCGAAGCACGTTTCTGTGATGTAAACGATCTCGAGCATGTCAAATCCCTTATTGACGACAGGACCAAATTCATCTTCACCGAGTCTCTCGGAAACCCCATGTTCTCCGTCCCCGACTTTGAAGCTCTCGCTGCAATTGCACACTCAGAACATCTCAAGATCCCTCTTGTGGTCGACGCTACACTCACCGCGGCTGGTTACTTCTGTCAGCCTGCTAAATGGGGAGCCGATATCCTCATCCACTCCGCCACCAAGTGGATAGGAGGCCATGGCACCACCCTTGGCGGTCTCGTTATTGAGACTGGGCGCTCGGATTGGCAGACTAACAGGCTTCGCTTTCCAGTTCTTTATGGACAGCTTCCGGGACTGCAGGGTGAGCAGGATCATTGGTATGCAGCTGCTGGTGACAGGGCGTACATGCAGTATCTCAAGACTGAGTATATGCGTGACACTGGACCATGCCTTGGTCCATTTGCAGCCCAGCAGCTATTCATTGGTAAGAATCAAAACAACATCTTTACATGAAGACAATCTATGGTCTTACTCACTGTGATCAGGGGTAGAAACACTCTCGGTCCGCTGCGAGCGTCAGTCCAAGAACGCCGAGACCTTGGCCCTCTGGCTCCAGGCCCATCCCCGAGTTGCCTGGGTGCGCTATCTAGGCTTCCAAGATCATCCTCACCACCAACTTGCCCTCAAGTATTTCCAGCGGGGCTTTGGCACCGTCATCACGTTCGGGCTCAAAGGCGGCGCGGCGGAGGCTATCTCACTGATCGACTCTTTTGAGATGATCATCAACACCACGAATGTGGGCGACTCCAAGACACTGGTTGGGCACCACTGGTCAACTACACATAAGCACTTCACCAAGGAGGAAAACTTATCTATGGGGGTGGATGAGGATCTCGTGAGGTTGTCTCTTGGAATAGAGGATGCAAGGGATATAATTGCGGACTTTGAGCAGGCTTTCGAAAGGACTGAAGACAAAGTATAGATAGACCTGGAGTTTCAGGACTTGGTGGGTAATCAAAGGTACCAGGAAGACGTGCATTTGCTAAAGTACCATCTCATACGCACATAGTCTAGTTTATATGCTGTCCTTATATGTGCAACCACACAGTAGCCATACTCTACTCCTCCGTCGACCGGATTCCCCTTCCAGCCAGGATGTCATTTCTCTTCGACTCCAACCTATCCCTAGAGGTCTTGAACAAATACGGCATTCCAGTATCCTCGTACACCAGCCCCTGAGTCATGGCGGCAATGCCCTCCGCGGCCAAGAAGATAACAGGCATACCGTGTCCATGGAACCCAGCAATTACGAATACACCATATCTATCGGGAACCTCGCCTACGTGAGGGAGCGAATCAGTACTATACCCCATGATCCCCGTCCAAACGCGGTCAACACGCGCGCCCGGCTCCTCCCACCCGACGAACGTCCGCTGCATGTAGTCATCTTCAAAGTACCGCCGCGCCGGCTCAATGAGTTGCGTGTCGTCGACGTTGTTGTACCAGCTCCCTGGGTCATTCTCATCATACTTGTGGTGAGCGCCACCGACCACTATACTGTCGTCGTCTAGTTGTACCATATAGTTGTAGCCGGTCTTGTTGGAGATGGTGTCCTGTTCCATTATAGCATAACTTGCCGCAAGGAGTCTCGGTAGTGGCTTGCCTTTGGGGCCTGTTATGTGGCATGCAAGTCCCTTGCAGGGAATGATAGAGCTAGCGTACTCGGGGAGAAGTGCTGGGGTATAGGCGTTCGTGGCGATGACCACAGTTCGAGCTGTCATGGTTTCTCCCGAGCGCATTTTGAGGATATGACCGCCTGATTCAGCGTCCTCAATTGATACCACCGTAGTCTGGGTCTTTAGCGAGAGTCCCATATCGACACACTGCGCCAAAAGAGCCGTGAGAAGCTTGTAGGGCGATACCCGAGCTGCAGGCGTGGAGAAATAGCCTTTTGCATCTCGCAACCCTGTGCGCTGAGGTGCATTTTCACCCTCGTGGAACTCTACCATATCCAGCAGCTCATCACTAAAAGACGATGATTGCTTCAAGGCCTCGTATGCCTCACGAACCATGGAGACTTGCCCGGGGGTTGTAAGAACAGCGAGACTCTCTGTCTCCACGAAGTCGCAGTCGATAGCTTCCGATTTGATAAGAGCCCTCATCACGTCGAGATGACGGGCTTCGAACTGCACGATCTCGGCCGCCGCAGAGGCACCGTACTTCTTTGAGTTGCTTGCAGCTCCCATCAGATAGTCAGGGCGCAGGTGTCCTCCATTCCGTCCTGTAGCTCCAGAACACGGACCCTTTGCCTCCAGGAGGAACACATTGGGTGGTGGAGAGGTCGCTTTCAGTATGTGGTAAGCCGTAGCAATGCCTGCATAACCACCGCCCACGATAGCTACATCACATGATCTTGGGAGAGGTTCAGTATGTGTAGGCACTTGTTGCTTCTGGGCTTCATGCTGCCAGTAGGACTGCGGTGATCCCTCCACGGGGAGGCCTGGGATGCTCATTGTGATCTGTGCCGCAATAGCATGGACGAAGGATTGGAGCCGGATGCGGACTCAAGAAAACTGCCACAGCCAGGGCCCAGTTGGCGATCACCTATACCGATGTCAGTTTATGGTAAACTGGTGTGATGTAGTGTCAGAACGATCTTTGTCAGGTGTGACTTGCATGAAATGGAGAGGGGACAATGACCCCGCAGAATGTTGACTTATACTAACATTCACCAATAATGGTGTTGATTGGGAACCCTGCATGAATGACACTGCAGCCGTTCTCAGCCCAACCTGGCTGACATTCACATTGGATGGTAAGGTCGATGTATTCTTAGCTTACAAGACACGGGTTAATCCAGAGCCGTTGACGGCATCCAAACCGTTTGGTATCATGATATATCAGAGGCTTTGAAATCCTATGATGCCGATTCTCAGCCCTTTCCTCAGGAAATATACTCACTCACATATCTAAGTCAGCCAATATGTCAACCACAGCCACAATCACCAAAACAACTGCAGTCGCCTCACCTGAGTCCGCTGACTTTACAACTATCTCTTATACAAGGATCAAGCAAGGAAACGCCAATGAGCTGTCCGCTCTCCGGAGAGCATGTGAAAAGGATGGGTTCTTGTACCTAGATCTCCAGAGCACTCACGAAGAGCCTATGCCAGCCATACAAGAGGTACCGTTAGTATACAAGGCCGTGAATAATTTCTTCCAGCTGGGCGAGGAGAAGAAGATGAAGTATGACGTCGACAAAATCGGCTCCTGGAAGCTCAATGGGTGCGTTGATCCTCAACTCTGCCGTATTGTTGCTTTCGTTCTGACTTATTGAGTGTAGTTACACCCCTTTCGGGAGGAATGCGGGCCTCGCTGGAGATGGGAAGAAGCATGGCGTGGAGGGATACACAGTAAGTTATCCAACAAGTCCATTCATCGGAACTGTGAATAACATAACACTACCAGTTTCCCCGAGATGGTATATGCAACGCCATCATAGACGGGCATCCCCTCTCCCTACCACATGTACTGCAGGATGAAGCTCCCCTTCTGGCCAGCGTCATGGACAAGCTCCATGATATCGGCACAGGACTGCTCGATGCACTGGACCAGATCAGTCACGACGCAGGTCTTGACACAAGCATACTCCTTGCGCCCAAACACCTCCCTACAGACCCTTCAACCTCATGCATGACCGTCCAGCGATATCCCTCCCTCTCAACCGACGGTCCCAACGCAGGCCTCAGCGCCCACACCGACGTGGGCAGCTTGACCATTCTTTTCTGTGGCGATCGCGGTTTGCAGACATTCAACCAGGACACGCAGGAGTGGCGATCCGTGGAGCCTCGCGATGGCTGCGCAGTCGTCAACGTAGGCGACTCGCTCCGCTTCCTCTCGGGGAAGAAGTTCCGGTCTGTGGTGCACCGCGTGGCTCCGTACCCGGGGGAGACGATTGAGAATAGGTTCTCGTGCGCGTACTTTATGAGGCCGAGAATGGATGTTGAGTTTGAGGACGAGAAGGGCGAGCGGTGGAAGAGCATTGACTGGCATATGAGGAAGTATAAGAGTTACCGTGAGGCGGGCAAGGCGGCCTGAAATCGGGTATGCCATGTAGGACGACTACCTAATTTGCATATCTACACATAACTGTCACCTGGTCTTTCCAGCTAGAATACAAACATTCATAATATTCTTGGTATTCCTCGGGGAGCAAGAAAATAGCAGACTTCAATATAGGGAGGGTGTTAACATAAACTTATCAAAATTATCCTCAACTTACCTAATACTAAGTTACCTATATCTTTTTATAACTTGGGATTATTATCCTAAACTTATACTGAGTTACCTCTGTCTTTTTATAGGTATTTTAGGATTAAGATCCTAAGTTTGATTTAACGCTGGGTAAGGTACAATGCCCAACGCTACGTAACTTGCCATTGACTGCCACTTCCCCACCAACATCTTAATTGTTACTGCCTTCATCTCTTCAAGTCCCAAGGTTCCTTAATCTTGCCTTGTCAAGCACATCACGCACGTACACAACAGTAACGTCATCACAATCACCATCATCACGATCATCGTACAAAAGATCTATCAGCATTCATCATGTCTTTCACAAAGTTCCCCGAGCTCTACCCAGAACTGCAACGGGATATCTAGGAAATTGCAGCGCGCAGTCACCTGGACGAACCAACCGCCCACTTCGTTGACCTCCTGGACATCCCCCTCACAGCTACGCAAATGCGGCTTAAAGTCACTTCGAACGGAGGCCTTGATAACGGTAACGCTCTGAACAAGCCGGGAATATTTACAACATTGATGACAACCTGCAAGACCTTGCATGAAATAACGAAGAGAATTCGAGATAGATGGAGGCCCCGAACCCCCCTGGTGCTTCATTATATGCAGAGTAATGAGATCCGCAACTTTACTGGTCTACGCTTCCGTATGCCTCCCAGCACATGGGCAGGAACAGTGAGAGAGCCAATCGATGTCTCTAATGACCTTATCGTCGTCTGCAGACTTCCCGTCTCTGCGACTCAGACATACCCCACAGTCGAGTCTATCGGCGCTCTTTATGAATTCGGCCATTCAAGCATTTCTCCGTCGTCTCCCTTTATCCCCGATTACTATATATATCCTCTTGGGAATCTTCTGGGACTTCTGCGACCTTTTCCCCGACTTCGAGTTCTGTACATCAATCCTAAGGCTGCTCTAAAATATTTAATAAGTAAGGTCTAACTTCATAAACCTTTGCTAAACTTGGATAATTTAATACAAGCATTCATTTCAACGGAGTGAAGTCGGCGATGTAGGTTAACCTCCGGGTGCAGACCCCTGCCTGTGCGGGAAAAACCCGGACGTGACCCATATTTATTTTCTTCGCAAACCTCCAGGCCAATCCGTTCCGGCGCATTTACGATCCGATCCATCCATGATCAATTACGCCATTTTTCTCTCGAAACCCCCGAATCGTCGCCCAACCCTTCCCGACGATAACACCGCGTATCATCCTCGTCATGGCAGACAAAGACGCATGTCCCGTCGATCACAAATCCCGCGAAGCATGGCTCGCTCAAGCCCGTGAAGCAGAAGCCGCAAAGGCAAAGGCAGCTGGATGTCCAGTCGACCACACAGCTCAAGCGCAATCGAAGTCATGGTCTCAAACATTCTCATCATATCTCCCATGGTCCTCGAGCAAACCTGCACCGCTGCCTACCCAAAATCCTTCGAACGGTGGTCTAGATACTGATCGCGTTGTATCCACGATTCCACGAACCTCTGGCGGACCTGCGGCGTGTCCGGTCGATCATGGAAAAGAACCCGCAAAGCCTGCGAATCATGAAATGGAGACTGGTGTAGATCCCTCCGGCAACTGGGTCTATCCTTCGGAGAAGATGTTTTTCGATGCGATGAAGCGAAAGGGTTACGATGCAAGGGTAGCGGACATGAAGACCGTTGTGCCGATTCACAATGCTGTCAATGAAAGAGCTTGGAAGGAGATCAAGGAGTGGGAAGCGCCGTATCTCAAGGGCACAAAGTAAGGCTTTGTTATCTCTATTGATAGGAAGAGAACTAATTGTACCAGATGCGATGGACCTAAGCTTGAATCTTTTGCCAACAAGATGGATCGCATGACACCCACCGCTCGCTTCAATACTATACTCGGCTACACGGCGCCGTTCGACCGACACGATTGGGTTATCGACAGATGCGGTACGAGGGTTGACTACGTTATCGACTTTTATGCTGGACGGCCAGATGGAAAGGGGGGACCTAGTTTCTATCTCGATGTGCGGCCGAAGCTGAATACATGGGAGGGTGTTAAGATGCGAGCCAAGAAGTGGGCATTCCTTGCATAGCGACGAACTGCTGTATGAAATATGTATGATGTATGAGTGATTCACTGGAGGGCGTTTTGGAAAATGTACAACATGGGCAAAAAGCATAGAGAGGGTTGGATGACTAGCATAAATCTCCATTGAATCAATTTTCATATTCTAGGGTATTATTCCCTTTCGCCTTGACGCCAATAGCCTCCAATCTAACTACCGATCCTTCTTCCCCTCCAGCTGAGCGAGCAGACGAACAGGCGCGCCTGTCTCGAAGGACTGCGACTCGATGTTCCATCCCTTGGCGAGCATCTCATCCCAGAGCTCACGCTTGTCGTACTTCTGTTCGTAGCCATCAACTGTTTCCTTTACGCGGAAGATCTTATCCAGCTTGTCGGTGTAGCCCTGGCTCTTCTCCAGAAGCCAGGCCATCTCCAAGGCCATGAACCAAGCACTGATGGCGTGGACGGCACTAGCGTCCTGCCAGAGCATGATCTTGATGGGCGTGTAGCTGCGCTTCGAGTGATACCAGACAAAGAGTGAGTTCCGGGTGCCATCGATGATGACAATGTTGCTGTTTGGAGCTTTGGCGCCCATGGCATCCCAGTAGCTTTTGGCCATTTCGATGCGTGCGATTTTCTGTCCATGCTGGTTTCGGACGACGGGTCGCCAGAGAAGAATATTCTCACGGCGGGCGACTTCTTCGGGGGAGAGCACGTTCCCGGTCTTGAGATACTCTTCGAATAGGATGGTTGCGCGCTGCTGGTTAAGGTTGTCCATGCACACAGCTCGAACTCCAAGGTAATTCATCCATAGATGGGCAAAGACGAGAATTGTCATCAAGAATAGAACGCTGTGGTGGTCCTCGACATACTTGACCACGACAGTTCCAACAAGAAGGCCGATAAGACCTACAGCGGTCTCTTGGCTGGCCTCTTTGGCATTGAGTTCAGAGAGGTTGTCATGCTTTGCAAAGTGTACACTAAGAGCAGCTTTGCTCGCGCCAGCAGCCACGCCACACAACGCTCTCAACGCCTCTCCAGAAGTCAAAGCAAGGATCTTTCCATAGGGCCCAAAGTACGGGCTGTACAGCTCCAGAAAGAAGGCAGTGTCGTTGAAAAGATCAGCCAGGAAGCGGAAGCGCTTGGCGTCGGGTTCGATACGAAGACCGAATTGGTGGGCAAAGACAATAGTGGCGATGCGAGACATGGCGTCCTTGAGGACTGTGAGCAGCATCGCGAATGTGGCGGATGAGTTGGCATCTCCGACGCCGAGACCTTGGAGGAGAGCTCGGTTTGCGAGGAGGGAAGTGATGGTTGAGAAGAAAGCTTGAAGGGAGTCGAAGAATTGGTAGTTTAGGTAGTCGGATGAGACAGAGTGAGGGTATCCGACTGGCATGAAGGCCTCGCGAAGAGAGGGAATGAGTGGGATGCTAGGTTTCGACTTGGCGACGACCTGAAGCTAGGTTAGCCGTGATATTCATGCTCTCAAGGGAAAGTAAAGCAACGTACATGGTTGTCGACGGTGTGATTCCAGGTTCGCGAGACATTTCCCGATTTATCCAGCTCCACGATCTCAACAGGTTCGCCGCGACCCAGGAGGTTCGTTAGGCCATCCATCGCGATGGTGTTGATGAGGTTGTAAGGATGAGAGTTGGAAGATTGTGAGCGAGCTACAGGCTGCTGCTCACAGTGGTGTTACGGCACATGTTGCAGTGACACGAGCAGTGCCCCGCAGGGCAAAGACGTGTCAGTGCGACCGGCAGGTACAATGCGCCCTTAGGACTGAGTCTTGACTAGGATTTAGAAAACTCAAAGATGTTTCTTTTGTAGGTAGGCATTGATCTTTTGGTGGAGACTTATCATGTTCCCCGGAGCCGAGTGAAGGCGGGAGGTGAGTTTGGACGGCCCCACACGGCGATGTGGAGGATCAACGATGGTTCGACTCATGATCATGATCGGCAGCAGGATCACTTCCAGGACATAACAAGCAACCATGTATTTTGTTTCAGCTTCAAACTTCTCTTGATATCATTCCAACATGCTATTTACTTCACTGGATCTTTTATGTCCCCGTCTATCGTCGAACAGCCTGGCCGTCCTCTCCAACAAGGTACTCATTGGTCTTGATAGGACCCTCACCAACACCAGTGGAAATAACTCTGCTCACACCCTCCTTCAAAGTAGAAGCAAGACCACTCTCGAGCTCAACGCTGGACTTGGCACTAGCAGCACCCTCCTTGAAACCGCCAACACCCTGGAGCGCTTGGTAGAAAGTGCCGACAACAGTATCAGCGTCCTTCTCCTCGTAGTAGACAACACAGTTAGGACCAGCGTCGAAGGTATAAGCGGCAATGGTCCTGCCAGCCTTCTCGTTGATGTACTCAACAGCACGAATCGCAGCGCGGGAAACGTCGTTCATGTAGAAGATGGGAGGGTAGGTGTCGGCGCAAGTGGCGTGGAAAGAGTTGGAGTCGCGCATGGTGACCTCGGCGAACTTGGGGAAGTCCTTGTCCTTGATGGCCTCCTCCATGGCGGTCATGTTGGCGGGGACAACGTTTGCTATTCTCTCCTTGAAGAGACCAGAGGTAGCGACGGTCTGCTGCATGCCAGAGGTGGAAGAGACACCCTTCTTGGCGGCGCTGACAACGAGGATCAGAGCCCGCATGTCAGGCCAGTGTGAAGCGGGAGCGACAAGGTCGGCCTTGGAGTCGCTTCCATCCTCCTTCTCGCCCATTCTCCATGCAACATATCCACCGAAGAGACTGCGGCAGGCAGATCCAGAACCTTGTCTAGCGACGAGCGAAAGATCAGAGGGCGAGTCGGGAAGCTCGTACAGAAGAGCGATAGCCTGGACGAGCGCAGCGAAACCAGCAGCCGATGAAGCGAGGCCAGCAGCAGTGGGGAAGTTGTTCTCGGAGACGAGCTTCAGAGGGTATGTGGACAGCTTGGGGAGCGAAGAGTCGGCGGCCTCAAGAGCAGCGCGGCGGGATCGAAGCTCGCGGAAGCAAGCTTGGGTCCGGGCGCCAGAGATGTCGGAGGACTCTCCGTTGAGAGTGAGGCTGTCGCCATCGGTGAAGGTGCTCGAGCACGAGGCTGTTGTGAGGGTTCGGAGATCGGCTTGCGAGAGGGTTACGGAGAGGGAGCTGTTGGTAGGGAGGTTGAGCTTAGCATCGCGCTTTCCCCAGTATCTGTATGGTGTTAGTGAAGGTCTTCAAGATGCGATGAGGGTGTAGTGTTTACTTGACAACGGCGATGTTGACGGGCGCAGTGGTGCTGGCGCGGTAGACCTTGGTATCGGACATTATGAAGCGGGGTATATGCAGATGGAGGGAGGTTTGGAGATGGTTGAAACAAAGATTGGAGTGAAACAAATCAGACGCTCAATTGATAATAGGGACGCAAGATTCGGGCTTGACGAAAAGGAAAATTGACTTCACCGACTTGTTGTACCTATGGGGAAATGAGCCGTGGACGGGTTGCTCAGAGAATTGGTCGGATTGTAACCTCATGGAGTATAGTGCGGGGTCCAAACCCCTCTGGACCCCTGAAGCCCCTCAACACCAAGGGGAGCTTTTGGGGATCAGCCAATATGATTTTTAAGTTCAGGCTTGGGAACTTGCCAGTGACGGGTTCGTTTTGTAGTGGAGTTAGATATGTCTATTAAGAATAGGCTTTTGGAACGGCTCTTATATAAACGATGGGTTAAGATCAATTGACCTTGTTATGTTGTCTGCATGTTATAGAGAAATGTAATTTGGTAGGCGAGATTGCAGATGAGTAGCGGCTCAACGTGGGGATAGGAGGGTTGGCCATCATATTTGAAGTTAATCATAACTAGTTAGGACGCAAAAGGTGATTGAGCGGATAAAAGGAAAGGCCTTTCAAGCTTCGCATCGTCCCTACTAAACTGAACTATGACAGTATGGGTGCTTAGGACTGAATGGAAGAGTCTCTGATCTTTCGTCCCATGTTGTTGTTTACCTTGACTTGAAACTGGAGTTGGTCCAAGGCTACAGGGTAGGCGATTCCATTTTGAACTTGCACAGTAACCCAACCACGATGCAATGATTATAAGTCGTGTACTATAACGCAAGAAGTAAGATTCAAAGGTGAGAAAATATATCCCCTTATGTTTTGAACTCGGTTGAAAACGCTGTTCAGCGTAACCCTCGACGTTAGAAACGCAACTATACAGGGTGGACGTTCAAACAACTGCACTTAGCTTTCGAGGTCATGAGCCATTCGTTTCAGTTCACTAGGGTCAATATAATAACTACGAAATACTGAAATTTGCTTATAAGCTTACCTGGCGGCCTAACTTTCCTCTGTATTTCTTGTTTTCGCCTCTTCAACATTGCATTGCCTCTTGCGTTCTCGACAAGAAGCTCTGTCAAGTCTGTGTAAGCTTAGAGGCGCACGTGGCAATGCATAAGAGGCTTGGAACCAGGAAGTTAACCTCCGGAACGAATCATCATAAGAACCTCTACAGCGCCATGTCTCTGATATCTGTGTTCTTGGCTGAGCTGAGAATTGTGGCAGTGATACTGCGTTAACGGTGAGCAGTGGGTTCTCAACCAATTAGAAGCCGAGTGGATGAAGCTTCCAGGGACAGATAAAGCTTGGCTTGGGTCCTGACGTCATAAGCCGCAGCTGGTCGATTGATCGATGAGATAGTTGTGACCGCACTGGGCAAAGAGTTCCAAAACAAGCAAGGTAAATCTTGGCTGTAAATGAATGACACGACCTTATTTCCACGTCTAATCCTCTGTGTCCCCCTTGTGCATGTGCCTCCCGCCTTGGCCAGAAAGCTTACTTGCCCCTTCAATTGTTGCTCCCTCGACATACAACCTCTACCTTGACACTGTAAAGGTGCAGTCATGAATCACGCTCTGAGGCGCGCTGCGCTTGGAGTATTTCCTGCTTTACGAGCATCACGATCACATACACAATTTGCTTCTCATCAATTACCAGCGTTGTACAGATGCGAGACAAAACAAACACCCTTTAGACGCGCTTTCACAACAACGAGATGTTTCAACCAAGAAGCTGCTGCTGAGTCGAGTGAAGAGACAGCGCGAAAGGAAGAGTTGAGTGAAAAGGCGCGCAAGAGGGATATGAAGAAGGTCACCTCTGGTGCCAGCGCTCAGACCTTGGAGAATGATCGGCCATGGCATAGAGTGGACTCGGAAGCTGAGAAAGATCCCGATATACCCGACAAGACGGAAATGAAGAAGGGTAAGCTTGATACATTCAATCCACGAGATCCATACTGACCCGCGCAGGACGTCTATTGACAACCCCAACGCGTTTATTGAAGCTCATTCTGCCCATGCCCTTTCACCCTGAACAAGAACACGTCAACAGACCAGTACAACAAGATGTCGAGGACAAAGGCGAAACAGTTGAGCCATTGGCTCTCCTCATACACCCCCAGCAACCTCTTTCCTACCTCGAGCGATTGATTCAAGCCGAAATCCCCCCAGTTCAGTACAAGGGCCGCGAGAAGCTACCCGACATCGTCTTCCGAGCCGAAGCAGACCAGGAAGAACAACATGGAAAGAAGGATGACAAAAAGAACAGCAGCGGTAATGTTGCGTCATACTCTGGTCTGGGCCATGAAGGCCCCTCTCGTAAAGAGGCGAACTGGGTGCGCTGGAGTGGCAGCACCGAGATCGGAGACTTCATTCGAGATGCTGCTCGCGGTCGGGAATTTGCGATTGATGTTGAGGGCTTCGACAAGGAACTTCGAGTTGCGGTACCAAGTTTCAGAGACCGAACATACTACATGCGTATGAACTTGAGACGCATGTCACGCGATATTGAAGGAATGTCAAAGGTCAAGAATGAATGCGACACGCTCGCGCACAAAGGAGCGCATCGATTGGCACAAGGTGGCTTTGCTGCATTGGCTGGATGGTGGGGAGTTGTCTACTATGTCACTTTCCACACCGAATGGGGCTGGGATCTGGTTGAGCCCGTTACGTATCTCGCTGGTCTGACAACCGTCATGGGTGCTTACCTATGGTTCCTCTACATGAGCCGCGACCTAAGCTACAAGGCGGCCATGAAGGTGACAGTCTCAAAGCGACAAGCTGCACTTTACCAAGAACGAGGATTTGATCAGAATCGATGGGAGCAGTTGGTTCATGACGCCAATCAGCTTCGAAGAGACATCAGGATCGTGGCTAGTGAGTACGATGTTGATTGGGACGAGAAGAAGGACCTGGGAGGCGAGCAAGTACAAAAGGTTCTGGAGGAGGAGAATAAGGGCCGAGATGGTACCAAGATGACTGAGGGCAAAGACGACGACGACGAGGGACCCGGATCTGCCGATGAGGTCAAGAAGAAGAAGCAGTAAACGACGAGATCTAGAAGTGAGTAGATGCAGAGTTTGTACACTAAACATCAGATCATGGCGAATGGCTTAGCATTGGGGGCTTAGAACACGCGACAATTGTTGATGGTGGGTGTGGTGACACCTTCAGAGGGAGACTGCTGTAAATTGAATTGAACTGGCTGCGATTTCGGATGGATTATGGAGTACGCATAGCGATAGGCAACAAACAATTCGTTTAATGTTAGATTTATGACTTGCATAAATGATCTGTAACATGGAGATTCTGATAAACGAAAACCTCGAGATAACAATTGCGTATCGCGGTTAAAGCCGCTGAGATAGAGTCAAGCATTCCAGTCTATGGCGGGGTATGATATGATAGATGGACTTATCATGACGTACAAGACTGAGTGCATTTCCATATTAATACTGTGTTAGACCTTACACTTAGGCTACGTACAGTGCCCATATCTACTGTCCCTCACCTCCAACCACGCCTATATAACATCTCTCCACCACCTACATCAGAGCATCCAACCATCGCCTCGGCGTTTGTCACGATCGCCTCTTCAAAGGTCAGCATGTGACCCGAAAGAGGCAGTCTTCTGGAACTCTTCTCCAGGAGCTTTAGCACCGACCTAAAACCAGTTCAAACATAAGTCAACTTTTCCCCTCCCGTCTCCAGCCGATCCCCCGCAAGCGCAACACTACAGCGCCCACCACCCCCCGATTAGTCCACGGATAAGCCCCGAAAAAGGAAGAAGCGCGCGATTATGGCTCCTCAGGTCATCCGCCTGCCAGACGGGCAGACCTTTACTGTCACACCCGTCTTTGCAGGTCTCGGCTTCAAGAGCCATGAGTTGAACACGCATCATAATGCGTTTCCTGTGGGGTGGACTGTTGTGCTGAACACAGAGAGCGATGACGGATCTGACGATGATACGGACAAGCAGGATGTTGAGAATAGAGAGAATGGTGTTGCGCTGGATGGGAAGGCGAAGAGGCAGATTCACTCTTTCGCTAAACCGACACTGCAGGGCGATAACCTCTTCATCTCGTCTATCGCGAACCCTTCGAGCTCCGAGTTCAAACCCGCTGCGAGTCCTACACGGCAGATTGCTATGATGCTGTGGATTACACTATACTGGTACTTTCACCAGCCCGAACCTGCGCCGCAAGTTCCTGCTCAGGCAGCGGAGAAGACGCCTCAAGCTGCGAAGCCTCGTGGTGAATGGAGGATCAACATCAAGCGCGATGGAGTGCTCCGAGGTCGCAATTTGATCCCAAAGCTTGAGCGCATGGGACTTATAACGTCGGGGAGCAGTGCTGTTGGAACGAGCTTGGATGATAACGGGGAGGATTGGTCTGATATGTTTGTGTCGAGACGCATGTTTTGGCAACTCCCTGGTCGGCTTTTTCTCTTCTCTTTGCAGCCTAACAAAGCTGGTGCGAATTACGATTCTGTTCCTGGATCACCTATTGGGAGTCGCCCGAATTCACCTTTACCCATGGAACCACCATCGCCTTTCCATAAGACTTTCCAACGCCATTCGCCACATTCATCTCTGAATCGAGTAGATCATGATCTTCCTGGTGGACCAACTCCAACATCGGTGTCGAACCCGCCAAGCTTTCCTATTGGACCCTTCTTTTCGAGCTCTCATCTCCCGACTTACTACCCGCCTGCTCCTCTTCAATACATCTTTACGAATAATATCCGTCACCCGATGAGACCAAAGCCACCTAGAATGGGCGAAGTCTTCTACACGAGATTTGTCCAAAGTGTTAATCAGTACCTTTCATTCCGAGTTGCTTCCATTTCACCCAACCCAGTACCTTACCTCGGACCTGTTGGACCAAAACCGCCTGAGCAATCTCACCTTTCCACGATGAATGACGCAGATTTGTTGGAGATGTGGATGAAGAAGCCTCGTGTGAGTGCCTTCTGGGGCGAGTATGATCAACAATTCCTCACCAAGTCGCTGAACCAAGCCAACTCGTTCCCTGTAATTGGACAATGGGACGGCGTACCATTTGGTTACTTTGAGATCTACTGGGTCAAAGAAGACATTCTTGGTCAGCATCTCGGTAGCGATGCTGCAGATTGGGATCGGGGTCTTCACGTGTTCATCGGAGAAGAGTGGGCAAGAGGACGGGTTTCAATCTGGTTGACGGGATTGGTGCATTGGTGCCTGACATCGGATTACCGAACAATGAGTATATGCCTTGAGCCAAGAGTGGACAATGCCAGGTGAGTCTGTTCCTTGAAGCATGGTTGTTCAGCACTGACAATGAGTAGGTTTCTACAGGGTCTAGAGTTTACTGGGTTTTCGCGCGAGAAACAGATTTCGTTCCCGCATAAACAGTCTTGGCTTGTTAGACTGCGTCGTGAGCAGTGGGAAGGACCGGCACTTTGAACACATGGATGTGGTGATGGGCATACGAGAGACGATTCACGACGGAGATATTGGGTACTACGACGAATACATGAGGCATCTTTGAGAATTGAACACGATTGTTATGACCGATTTATGAACCTTTGCTCCAGTGGTGAAAGTGATTTCTGTGGTCTGTTCTTGTTGCCTTGCCCCTGACACAGAACGCAAGTGCTTTGTGTTAAAGGAACAGAGTACGCCTGAGGAACAAAGCATATCGCGTCTCGATTGAACAAGACCTTGGTTAGCTTGCACACTTAAGAAGAGGCAAGTCGACGATCAATACCATAATTTCTATAAGTATAACTGGTTCTTCATGTCTAAAGACATCGACATCCAACGATAGTTCCAACATTAACGCTTCAACATAGCCATTTCAAGACAAAACCCCCACCCAACCAATACAGAATGTGTCAACCAGGTAACGTTCCCCAATCGCCCGTCACAACAATGACTGACGAGGACGCATCATTCATCCGCCAAGCCTTCCTCCGTGGCTACATCGTACCAGTCTTCAACCCCCAATCCCGCATCTGCCCCCGCTGCCACGTCTCATTCACAGGCTCCAAGACAATGTGTCTCCGGTGCCTCAAGGACATATACTTCGAACAAGCCGCCAACAGGCATGAAGTAGAAAGAGATACGTTTCTCTCCCACTGCGGAAACGCAAAATGTAACCAGACTACTCATCATCTAGGCCCGGGGTGGTGTGTTCCCTGTAATGCAGAGGGGAAGAACGTGTTTCAGGTTATTTGTTTGCAGTGCGAGCTTGTGATGGATGTGCCGTACAAGGTTAGAGATGATCAGGGGGGGTTTGTGGATATGCTCAAGGTGAGGAGCTTGTGGTGTGTTAAGTGTAAAGGGCTGGCGGATTCGTGGGTTAGGATGGATGACTAGATGTGCTGGCGCGACTTGACATGACATGGTCTGGAGGAATGGGGATGGGAGTTAGTTAGTGCTTGGAATAATACCGCTGATGTGATATCGTGATATTGCTACGGCTTAGAAGTCGGGTATCTCGGAAGTGAGCCTTGTCAGATATCCATAGAAAGGTAAGCACTAGATCCGTCAACTCGAAGGGCTGACTATAAGAACGGGACTTTGCCCGATAAATAATAAATAATAATCTATCTTTTTGCCTCTAATTGCCTTTGTGAACATGTCTGCTCAAATAAAGGGCGTTGGGTCGTTTCAATGCGAATACGTCGTCCCTGACCATGATACACCGCAACTCCCTCGCTGGTCCGACACACACATTGAACGCCCTGCTCTTATAGTTACCCCAAAGACCGAGCAAGATGTGAAGGATGCCATTCGTGTTGCGAAGGAGAGCAAGCTTACAATTGTCGCTGCTGGCGGAGGCCATGGAACGTTTGTCAGCGTGGACTCAGCATCCTTGTACCTCGACATGAAGCTCTTCAAGAAGATTGAACTGAACAAGCACGAAGGAACAGTGAAATTTGGCGGCGGTGTCCTCGTTGGAGAGGTACTGAAGACTTTGGCAAAGGAGGGCTACTATACTCCTATTCCCAATTCTGATGCCGTTGGCTTTGTGGGAAGTATGCTTGGAGGTGGAAACAGTGCCCAGATTGGCCGCCATGGGTGGATGGTGGATAACGTGGTGTCGTTTCGACTTGTTACTGCTTCAGGCGACATCGCTGAAGTCGATTCTTCGTCAAGAGGCAAGGGACAAGTTCTCTTCAACGTTCTCAGTGGCGCGGGTCATGGACTCGGTGTCGTAACGGAGCTCACTGTTTCCGCATTTCCACTGTCAAGTCTCAACATGGAGGACAACAAGATCTGAACCAGAGCGCTCATCTTTTCTGCTCCAGCACTAGACGTCGCTATCAAGGCTTTTCTGGATCTGAGTCACCCTCCAGCCGAAGGATACATGAGCTTGGCGTTTGCACGAAGTCCGCCTGGCACTCCGGCAGCTGGATCTCCAATCATCATTCTGGCATACCAGTATTTTGGTCCCGCTGAGCAGGCTGAGAATGCAACAGCCTTACTCTTCCATGACGATGTTGTCAGCAAGACAGTTGTGGCAAACACAGAACTATTGCCATTTGAGAACGTCAATGCCAAGATGAACATATACAACTCCCACCACAGTCATAAAACCATAGCATCGTGTCGTCTTCACAAGACCACAGCCGAAGCTATCAAAGCTGGCTTCGAGAAATGGCGCATCGCAACGGAGGAATACCCAGATGCTCAACAATCAAGCCTCATCATCTCAGCATACAACATCGACAGAACTTCAGCGATCAAGAATGAGAAGTTCGTGGAGGGCAGGGATAGAAACATCAACGCGTTTATGGTAATGGTGGCCAAAGAGGATAAGACACGAGAGGCGTTTGGGCCAGTTCTGGATGATGTAGTTGCGGGTTTTAGAAAGAGTGATGAGGGGATGGTGCCGAGAAGTTTTCCAAATAATTTGAGGCCTGGAAAGGACTTGAGTGATATGTATGATAGAGAGAGGTTGGAGGTTTTGAGGGATGTGAAGAAGACTTGGGATGCTGAAGGCGTGTTTTGGTCGCCTTACTCCAAGACCGTTTAATTGGAATTACCCGATTTATGCCCTGGAAATTGATGGTCGCACAGAATTAGAAGCTATTCATGCTTGTAATGCTGAAGCCTGATGAAGGAGTTCCTGGTGTTGCCCTAGCTGAATCATCGTGACTTCTGATTGGCCTCGTATTCCGTATTCTCGTATCGCGTATCCCGCGTGTAAGCCTTGACCCGCTATATAACATGAACCTGCGATCTCATAACCACAAGACTTCCAGACACACTTCCTCATTACTTCATTAATGAAATGCTCAAAATGTCAGTCCAGGCGGTTCGAAACCGTTCAGCGTCCTCAACCCAACGTTTACTCTCTACATCCTCCCAAACACACCAAACCTTTCACCTCTCAGATGGTCGCACACTAGGCTTTGCAGAATTCGGCAAACAAGATGGAAAGCCTGTGTTTTACTTCCATGGATATCCCTCCTGCAGACTCGAGGCTAAGCCTATTCATGAGATTGCTCAACGCTGTGGTGTTCGTCTCATAGCTCTCGACAGACCCGGCTTCGGGCTATCCACGTTCAAATCTGGTTATCAGATCTTGGATTGGCCAACTGATGTGATGGAGTTTGCTCAAGCACATGAAATTTCCCAGTTTTCTGTTTTCGGTCTCTCAGGCGGCGGTCCTTTTGCTCTAGCCTGTGCTTACGCGTTGCCAAAGCGTGCAGTTACAAGCGTTGGACTCTTTGCAACAGCACCGCATTGGGCGGCTGGTACGAAGCACGTTGAATATTACCGGCGCGTCTTCAAAGTCTGGGCGCAGTTCTCTCCATCAACTCTTCGGGGGGCGTTGTACATGCTGTACCTATCTATCAGAAGGGTTGTCCTATCCGGCCCCGTGTCCAGAAGACTCAACAAATGGCTCGAAGATCAACGTAAGAAAGAAGAAGCTGAGAGCGGGGAGCCACAGCCAAAGTCGATGAGCTTAGAAGAGTTGGTGGACATGGTTCTCGACGAGCCATTTCGCCAGGGGGCTGACGCTGCCGTGCACGAGATGAATCTCCTCACGTCAAAGGATTGGGGGTTCGAGCTTGAGAAGGTTCAGTATGATAACATTCAGATGTGGCATGGGAAGAAGGATGCGAATGCACCTATTCAGATGATTCGGTATATGGCGGAGCGGATACGGGGATGTGAATTGCATGAGTTTGAGGATGAGACTCATTATACTATGTATAAGCACTTTGAGCAAGCGTTATGGAAATTGGTAGAATAGGAGTCTGCTCAAAGATTCAGGGTCTTCGTTGAAAAGGAGACGAGATTGAGTTAGGATTGGAGTGATAGAGTAGATTAACTAGATTTTGTACAATAGAGTAGCTGAATATTTAATCACAGATGGCTTCCATATCTCTCTCATACATCACTCTTAGAGTCTCCATTCCTAGATATTTGATGATATCCTTTCAAAGAGTTATGAACTCGTGAAATATCAAATCTTGCTTCCTTCTGGATCTTGCCCACCTTCTGCCCGCATATTTGGCACATCAAGTTTACGCCTGGCCGACCAATATCATTCATAACCGTACTTTTTGTTGATTCTTGTGGACTTTGCAGTATGAATACTTCGTCCGCTCCAAGCATTCGCTCTTCAACCATGTTTGCGGTATTGGTTGTCTTTGCGATAGCCTCCCCGGCCATGATCGCTAGGACTGGTAGGCCTCTCATAAGAGGTGGCAGACCACCTTGAATATTGGATAGTCTGGATAGTTTGGAAACTTCTGTTCGAAGAGCGTGTGATGATTTGTTTGACGACATTGGGACTGTGAGAGATGAAGGAGATGGATTCAGCTTGTCCTTGGGCAAAGAGTAAAAAAAAGGAATATTAGAAGATAAAGAGAAATCCGAAAAGGCGCTGAAGAGAAGATTCTGGACTAATCACTTGAGTGCCCGTACATGGGTGTCTAGCTGTACCCTTTTGATAGTTGGGAGCCAAATCCATGTACTGCCGTGGAGCAGCCCAAGTCTTATACGGAATACGCAGCCAATAGCAGAGTCAGCATTACGCCAAGTTCCAGGCAAGCAATGACAGTCTTGGCTGTAAACAATAAATGTTGATACCTCTTCTGTTCTTAAATTTTGGTCTACCTTTGAAATCTCCCTATTGGCTTGTGTTCAAATCAACCACCAGCTTTCCCCCACTGATCTCCCCCTTCCTCATCCTATCCAGCCCTCTGTTCACGTTATGCAGACCATCCTCAACATCGATGATTCTGGGTGGCACAAGCGCACGGCTTGACAATAACCTCTCCAGCCATCTTGATAGCACTTCTCCAACCTCAGGTACCTCGTGATACAGCTTGAAAGGGATAGTATGGAAGATGACACCCACTGACTGACCCGTTTTGGGGAGTCCACTCATACCGACCAGATGGGCGGGAACTATAGGCTCAGCGGGCGGAGTGCTGGGTGGTGAAGTGACATTCGCTGCGCTTCGATGAAGTTCTTCAGGGACAAGAGCGCGGAGTAAAACTTCAGCTGTGTCTTTGCCCCTTGTGTCGATACCGAAACGAAGTTTGCCTTTAGTATTGGCGCGGAGAACAGCAACAGCTCGTTCGGGATCATGGCTATCAACCAGCAGATCCGGTCGAAGAACGGGATTCTCGGAAATTCGAACTCCATGCTTTGCGTTATCGACAACCAAGGCGACCTTCAGCCCAACAAGACGAGCTAGCTGAACAGCCAGAACAGCTGACGTGGAAGACCCGCCCCAAATGGCGATCCAATCCCCAGCCTTAGCACCCTCATTCGGCAAGATACTATTCAAGCACTCTCCTCTAATATCTTCCGGGAGTGCTTCTTCAGGTACCTCTCTCACAAGGTGAAGAATATTAGGACCATCCTGAACAGATGTAAAATCAATGCCGAGACATATTCCTAGCGATAGGGCAGCAGCTACGTATGCAACTCCGAGTGTAGCGCCTTGCTTGATTGTGATTTCCTTTGGAATTCTCACGACGTTAAAGTCTGAGGCGACTACATATTGTTGGTATGTTGCTTTGCGGAGATCGCGGTAGTCGGTTGATATGACGATTACTTTGTCGCCCGATTTGATTCTTGAGGGGGTTTGGGGGGCGAGGACGACGGTGCCTGATGCTTCACGACCGGAGATGTATGGTAACTCTGGGATGGCAAAGCCGTAGTCACTATGAACTTTGTCAGTCGCTATAATTATATCATAGACGTGGATCTACGTACGGAGACTTCCAGTCGATGGGATTCAGTCCAATAGTATCAGTGCGAACTAGTAGCTCATGATCATGCTTCGTACTGGGGATGGGGTGGCCGTCGGTGATTTGGTATGGTTGCCGTAAGCCATGTAATAACAAGACTGTCTGAGAAGATGGTATAGAGTGCTGAGTTTCAGAGTCGCTTGCTTGGTTTTGTTTCGTCAAATCGGTAGGTGGTGTATATCGAGGCTGAGAGTCTGATGCCGTCTGAGACACGGGATGTTCTTGCGATGAGTCCGTAACGAATGAGAGTGGTATCCGTGCTCCGAAAGCCGGTTCGGCCGAAAGGGAAAGGTATGCGCTCATGGTGTTGATATCTATCCGTATATCTGCATGCAAGATCAGACTGATTAGGCGGCCCAAGTCAATAAGCACAATACGCCCTTCCTCAAATAGCAGCACTTCTCTTGACGAAAAGAATTATGAATCCAAACTTTACGAGGGGTAGCGAGCCTTTTCAATAATCTACCGTCCATTCGACAAAACAGGCAATCCGATCCTTTTCAACGGATGCAAGTAACCTAACAGACTCCCGAAGAGCATAGCGCATGGCGTCATGCAGGACTTGTCGAATCACGTTTGGATATGTTATCCCATGCCCGCAATTCTTCCAATGACGTGACGAGCTTTTTCTCAAAGATACATCGTGGGAGAGACCGGTGTCGGGGTGAGATCCCCACACGGGGCGATGGTGTTATTTGGACTATCAATCACTCAACTCCAGGGATGCTACGTGCGGAATTAGCACGACAGTGAATGATATGAGAGATTTGATGATTAAGAGGATTGGAGATGATGATTGGAGGTATTGAAGGATTATTGATTGGATTGTTCTTGGATTGATCGGGTGTATCCCGATTCCGTGTAAGACAGACGGGAGACGATGCAAGATGGCCAAGTTCTAGACAATTTAATCAGAAGGTTACAATACATATTATTTATTTTGATTAATCGTAGTGTAGCGGTTAGGACTCTCATAGTGGTGGCCATTTGTTCCTTTCCTGGTGTTCAGGCACTGTCTTCTAGAGATCACCAAACCACGCATCCGACCGAAACTCAACATTGCCGAGATACCGGCCAGAATCCGTGTTTAGCACTCAAGGTCTGCGGGGAATATCCATACAGATCGCCTCGTGGGTTACGCTCGGTTATAAAAAGGTTCCAGGTAACCGGCTTGTCGATGGTGCAACCCATATCAGAATCACGCAATCCAAGATTCGCCTATCTCGCAACTTCTGATTTGGATACCCCGCTATAGCGGTAGATAAGAGAAATGAATACTAAAGATCAGATAGAAATATAATTGACGTTTGAATTATTATCTAGCTATATTATTCGTTGCGATTGGATTTCGACTTTGGAGAGGCTGAGGAAGTCGTCGTAATACGTCACGGTCGCGGCGGCTGGAGTACTGATTTGGGATAAGACATCTGCAATTAACTGAATATTGCCAAGAGAGATGGGCGATATATAAAGGAACAATGGCAAGTTGAAATCTTCTGAGAGGGCATTTGAAGATAGCTCAGACTGCCTACACAGCAGGAACTCCAGTCTAGAATCTTGATCAGAGTTGATATGAAATTCATATGGCCAAGCAGATATAAAGGCTAGAAAACACCAAGTGAGGAAAAGATATATTTTGAGAAAATAGAATTAAGTTTCATGAGAATCGAAAGTCCTGACAATATTTGGGTATCTACCTGCGTAATCCAGAAGAATAATCACCTACTCCCAACACGCACCTATTCGAGGATACTATTGCGGCATTGGAGGATGGAATGGAAAACATTCAAATTATTGTATAAAAGATTTTTTGACCAGAATATCCGATAATTGTTAGAATATAGGGGCGGTTAATTTCTCTAGAACGCCATCTGCTAGGATACTCCCATACTCACATAGTGATAAGATCCTATCCACTCAATAAGACCGAGATAAATTCTTACACCCCATTGTATCATATACTGCCCAAGATGATGTCCTGGAGATTAAAAACCCTTAAAGCTTCGATACATAACTTCAATTGTTGATATAACCCTTTTAACGACTGAATGTATGAGGTAGATAGAGATTATTCTAAACCCAACTCGCAAGTATCAGTTTGGTACTACAGAAATGTGTTTATGAGAGTCGAACAAGGAGATGAATATTAAATAGTTGATATTGTGACTATCTATGAATATTTTGTATGTCTCTACTGAACAAAAGACTTGATAAGTTCCTTGAGTTGCTCATCGGTGACACCCTTGACACCAAGTAGCTCATTATCAAGCTTGGGGAACTTGGGAACACTAGTGGGGTCAAAGATAGCCCTGTAAAGGTAAGCAGCAAGGGTAGGCCAGTCAAAGATACCCTTTGCGACGTTTGCATCAGAAGCAGCAGTAGCATCGTCTATCTTGGCCTCCTTGACCGTCCACTGCTTGCTGGGGTTGAGCTCCTTGGCAATGTCGAGGAGCTTCTTCTGAGAGACGACGGTATCCTGGATATAAACAACGCGATCTTTTGTCTCGGCAGGATGTGTCAGAACACCGACGACAGCTTGGCCCACGCTGGCGAGAGTGGTTGTGCTGAACTCAGTGTTGCCGCCATCCCAGAGTGTGATCTCTGCCTTCTTAAAATCAAGGTACAAGCCGTGGCTCAGGCCCCAGTCGAGGAAACCAGAGTTATAAACAAAAGTATAGCTAATCTTGCCCTCATTCGCAAGAGCAGTAAGCTTATCCTCGATATCAACCTTTGTCTTGAAGACAGGAAGCTTGCGAACGCTGGGGATGGCAAGGTTGGAGCCAAACTCAGAAGGGAGGAAGCGCTTGACACCAGCGGCTACTGCGGCGTCGATAAGGAGTGATTGGCTGGGGATGGCGAGACTGGCGAGGGTTGAGACGACGGCATCTTGGCCTTGGAGGGCGGATGTGAGAGAGTCGAGGGACTCGTAGTCGACTTGGATGACTTTGATGTCGGCGGGGAATTTGGAGGTTGAGCCGGCGCGGGTTAGGACTGTGAGGTTAAATTTGTTGGAGTCGATGAGGGCCTTGAAGACTGCGGAGCCGAGATCACCTGCGGCACCAGCGACAGCGATGTTTTTGTAGGCAGACATTTTTATAAGTGTTATATGTGATTAATCGAAGTGATGGTTGTTTGATTGATGGATGGAATGGATGGTAATTGAAGAGAAATGGCTCTATCTATATGTTGCTGGAATCAACAATTATCGACATGTTTGGCGTCATTTACACAGTTACAAAGCTTAATCATACCATTAGTGGTGCTGCAGACACCATCGAAGCTCCGCTTAGTTAAGATAGAAGGTTCGGAAGATTGGCGATCATAAGGCTGCCGCCTGTCAAGCCAAGAATGGGTGCATGATGCATCCCACTTCATTACATGAGCAATAGCTTGATTGCCCCGGAATATGTCATATGTGTCCGGCACTCTACTTTAATCTTGGCCCCCAACTTACAGAGCACTTGTTCTGTATTCTCGACCGCCACAGATGGCTGTGCTGTCTGTACTCCGTAAGGTACTCTGATCGTGGCTTTGTAGCTGGATGGGATATTGGAGGTGGGATAGACTTGAGTGGGATGAGATGAACCGAGTGGGATAGAGGATCTATCCGCGGGTCCCATTAAAACCTTAATTGTGCATTTGAGGCTCTGACTGGTCAACCCCAATTTTCTATCCCATCCGCGGAGGCCGAGCTGAGATATCCCACTTCAACCTTCGGCAATCCCACTCGCGATTACCAAGTCGACCTTCAAGGGATGGCCCCCAATGCAAGGCATACGTAACAGTGCGTCGGCTTCGGTTTTTTTTCCAGTCAAACTATTCGATAAATAATACACCGAGTTTTTGGCTTATGTACAATCCGATCCCACTCGGTTCGATACCCTCATATCAAATCAAAGGCAATCATAATCCACCACCATGGAGATATCCCACAGTGATCGTGATAGAAGGTATGTAACGGCCAGCCACAGGTGGGATCACCGAGTGGATGTTTGACTCTGTTGTATTGTATGTAATGCACCATGACTAACAGTAGTGAAATGATGTATCAGATCCTCCGCTGACAGTGCTGAACCAACACCCAGTCGACATACATGCCACTGTGGGAAGAGCTTTATCAGAAAGGAACATCTGAGACGCCATCAAGCGACCCATGGAGAGCGCAATTTCGTTTGCCCGATTTGTCAACGATCCTTCACACGCAAGTTAGTACATGTCTCGTATTCTCCCAGCTACAGTGTTAATTTGCTTTTCTAGTGACTTGTTGCGCCGCCACCTGACACGGCATGATATGCCTCCAGCTCCTGATCCAAGAAGAGGAAGAGCTTGCGATGCATGCCATGCAAACAAGACAAAGTGTGACGGTGGCACAAAGTGCACTCTCTGCGTCAAGAGGGGAATTAACTGCACTTATAAACACGCGTCCAAGAGTAGCAGCGGGAGTAAGAGTCCAAGCGAGGATGCCACAGATCCTAGAGCGGTGGCCAATGGTTTTACTTCGCCGGCCCTGATACAGAATCTCACACCAGGAACACCGCAAATCTCACCAAATGACGAGATCAAAGCGGGTTTTAAACGAATCGCTAATCATGTCCGATCTGGAGAGATTCCGATTGGTGAGGATACACCGGTACCTGCACTTGACAAAAACTGGATCGAAGGAAATTCAAAAGAGTACTTTGGGAGGTTTCACGATACATGGCCTATTCTCCATGGACCTTCTTATGTCACTATGGATACTTCTCTACTAGTATCTGTATCAATAGCCATGATCAGCTGTTGGCTGAGAAGTCCGGATGAGTTTGAGGATGTAGTCTTACAACTGCACGAGTCGTTGATGAGTGCGTTCTCTGATTGGATCGTAAGTCATTTAGCTTGACAGATGTTCCTAGATTAACAAGGATTTTAGGCGAACCCCAGATCTCGGCATGAATATGATGGACCCTGGCCTTTCGAAACATATCAAGCCATCCTCATGAACATTATCTTTGCTTTTTACCACGGTGTAAGTAGCCTTTATACAGTCGCTGCATACATATTGACCTCAATATAGAATGAGAGATTAGTCTCAAAAGCATCTCTACTACGAGGCACGTTCGTCGTGGCTCTTAGAGAAGCAGAGTTCTTCAACAGCGACAACGCAGCCGAGCAACAACGCCTTCACTACCCGGGAACCTTTGTCCCATGGCTCATGACTATCCGAGATCGATGGAAGCGGTAAATTTCTTGTCTCCTCCCACATTGATGCGATACTGATATATATAGACTCATCGTTTCTCTCTTCAAAATCGACACGTACCTCTCAATAGCTCGCTTTCAAGCCCCAACCCTTTTCCGAGAAGAAATCGATCTCACAATGCCAGCAACTTACTCCCTCTGGAACTCCTACGGCCTCAACATCTTTTTCAAACGCATCACCCTCGAACCAACAGATCGCTCAAATTTCAAACTCTCAGAAGTCATCGCCAACCCCAACACCCCGGCAAAACCTCTCCTCCTCTTTGAAGATATTCATCTCGCTCTTTGTGGCTTGCTACCTGCAATTTGGAATCAGACTCAAATCGTTCGTCGGAGTACAGAAGCGGGCCGATCAACGCAGAATTGTACTTCGTCTCTTGCGTGGCAGCTTGAGGCGTGGAAAGCTGATATTGAGAGATTGAAACATCAGTGTTTTCATGCTGCTGAAGTTGGCGAGTTTCCTTTCAATGCCTATATAGGGGATTATGATGAAGATCCGGTGAGAGCCAAAGCTTTGGCAATGTCGAATATCAAATGCTTGATTTCAGAGTGCTTGATGACCTATCATCTACAAGGCCTTGAGCTTTATGCTGATCCTCGGATGATCAACTCAGTAGCCATGGCCTCAGTTGTATCACCGGACCACGAAGCTGGCGTTCGTCCGAGATTACAAAAGCTTCACACCCAGCTAAACATATGGGCTAAATCGCCTGAGAGTCGAAGAGCTTTGCTCCACGCCCTGGCGGTTCTTCGTCAATGCGAATCAGATCTCCAAGCAAACGAGCCCCAAACACAATCCATCGACCCCACATCCTATCTCGCCATCTCAATGAGCGCATTGGTAGTATGGGCATGGCTCATGTTCTCCGAGGCAGCATGTTCCTGCGTTCCGACGATGAACCATATAAACATTGGTGATGATCCACTGGATTTACAGAATACAGCAAGATTGGAGACGTGGATTCAGGCAGAGGGCACTGCGGGGATGAATAACATTCCTCTTTGTAGATGTGTTTCGGAGGGCTGGATGGCGAGGTTTAATGCGCTTTTGCCTTTGGGGAGACGGAGATGGGAGATGAGTGACGAAGTTGCGCCGATTTTGAATTCTCTAAGCGCTGGACGCTAGAGATTATTGATACCCTTGCATTTTGGATGTAGAATTCAATAGACTTGCCCTGACTTTAACACTTACTCTAGTCTATGCTGCTGGTGAAAGGGTTGGCTTGTGTAACGTCAGATACAGGGAAACCGGCCACCCCCCG